>NC_060195.1:9046549-9049049 GCF_021184085.1 Oncorhynchus gorbuscha | reverse complement strand
CTCTCCTGTCTCCTCTCCTCTCCTCTCCTCTCCTCTCCCCTCTCTCCTCTCCTCTCGTCTTCTCCATGTGACTGCCTTAGAGGACCTCTCCTCTCCTCTCCTCTCCTCTCCTCTCCTCTCCACTCCTGTCCCCTCTCCTCTCGTCTTCTCCATGTGACTGCCTTAGAGGACCTCTCCTCTCCTCTCCTCTCCTCTCCTCTCCTCTCCTCTCCTCTCCTCTCCTCTCCTCTCCTCTCCTCTCCCTCTCCCTCTCTCTCCTCTCGTCTTCTCCATGTGACTGCCTTAGAGGACCTCTCCTCTCCTCTCCTCTCCTCTCCTCTCCTCTCCTCTCCTCTCCTCTCTCCCTCTCCACTCCCTCTCCTCTCTCCTCTCCCTCCTCTCCTCTCCTCTCCTCTCCTCTCCTCTCCGTCTTCTCCATGTGACTGCCTTAGAGGACCTCTCCTCTCCTCTCCTCTCCTCTCCTCTCCTCTCCTCTCTCCTCTCCTCTCCTCTCCTCTCCCTCCTCCTCTCCTCTCCTCTCCTCTCCTCTCCTCTCCTCTCCTCTCGTCTTCTCCATGTGACTGCCTTAGAGGACCTCTCCTCTCCTCTCCTCTCCTCTCCTCTCCACTCCCTGTCCCCTCTCCTCTCGTCTTCTCCATGTGACTGCCTTAGAGGACCTCCTCTCCTCTCCTCTCCTCCTCCTCTCCTCTCCTCCTCTCCTCTCCTCTCCTCTCCTCTCCTCTCCTCTCTCCTCTCCTCTCTCCTCTCGTCTTCTCCATGTGACTGCCTTAGAGGACCTCTCCTCTCCTCCTCTCCTCTCCCTCTCCTCTTCTCCATCTCCTCTCCTCTCCTCTCCTCTCCTCTCCTCTCCTCTCCTCTCCTCTCCTCTTCTCCATGTGACTGCCTTCCTCTCCTCTCCTCTCCTCTCATCTCCTCTCCTCTCCTCTCTCTCTCCTCTTCTCCATGTGACTGCCTTAGAGGACCTCTCCTCTCCTCTCCTCTCCTCTCTCCTCTCCTCTCCTCTCCTCTCCTCTCCTCTCATCTCCTCTCCTCTCCTCTCCTCTTCTCCATGTGACTGCCTTAGAGGACCTCTCCTCTCCTCTCCCCTCATCTCCCTCCTCTCCTCTTCTCCATGTGACTGCCTTAGAGGACTCCTCTCCTCTCCTCTCTCTCACTCTCCTCTCTCCTCTCTCTCTTCTCCATGTGACTGTATTAGAGGACCTCTCTCTCCTCCTTTCTCATCTCCCTCTCTCTCTCTTCTCCATGTGACTGCCTTAGAGGACCTCTCCTCTCCTCTCCTCTCCTCTCCTCTCCTCTCTCTCCTCTCCACTCCTGTCCCCCTCCTCTCGTCTCTCCATGTGACTGCCTTCCTCTCCTCTCCTCTCCTCTCCTCTCCTCTCCTGTCCCCTCTCCTCTCCTCTCCTCTCCTCTCTCTCGTCTTCTCCATGTGACTGCCTTAGAGGACCTCTCCTCTCTCTCTCTCCTCTCCTCTCCTCTCTCTCCTCTCCCTCTCCTCTCCTCTCCTCTCCCTCCTCTCCTCTCTCTCGTCTTCTCCATGTGACTGCCTTAGATGACTCTCTCTCCTCTCCTCTCCTCTCTCTCCTCTCCCTCCCTGTCCCCTCTCCTCTCGTCTTCTCCATGTGACTGCCTTAGAGGACCTCTCCTCTCCTCTCCTCTCCTCTCCTCTCCTCTCCTCTCCTCTCCTCTCCTCTCCTCTCCTCTCCTCTCCACTCCTGTCCCCTCTCCTCTCGTCTTCTCCATGTGACTGCCTTAGAGGACCTCTCCTCTCCTCTCCTCTCCTCTCCTCTCCTCTCCTCTCCTCTCCTCTCCTCTCCTCTCTCCTCTCCTCTCCTCTCCTCTCCTCTCCTCTCCTCTCCTCTCCTCTCCTCTCCTCTTCTCCATGTGACTGCCTTAGAGGACCTCTCCTCTCCTCTCATCTCCTCTCCTCTCCTCTCCTCTCCTCTTCTCCATGTGACTGCCATAGAGGACCTCTCTCCTCTCTCTCCTCTCTCTCTCTCTCCTCTCCTCTCCTCTCCTCTCCTCTCCTCTCCTCTCCTCTCTCTCCTCTCCTCTCCTCTCCTCTTCTCCATGTGACTGCCTTAGAGGACCTCTCTCCTCTCCTCTCCTCTCTCTCCCTCATCTCCTCTCCTCTCCTCTTCTCCATGTGACTGCCTTAGAGGACCTCTCCTCTCCTCTCCTCTCCTCTCATCTTCTCTCCTCTCCTCTTCTCCATGTGACTGCCTTAGAGGACCTCTCCTCTCCTCCTTTCTCATCTCCTCTCCTCTCCTCTTCTCCATGTGACTGCCTTAGAGGACCTCTCCTCTCCTCTCCTCTCCCCCCTCATCTCCTCTCCTCTCCTCTCCTCTTCTCCATGTGACTGCCTTAGAGGACCTCTCCTCTCCTCTCCTCTCCTCTCATCTCCTCTCCTCTCGTCTCCTCTCCTCTCCTCTCCCCTCCTCTCCTCTCCTCTCGTCTTCTCCATGTGACTGCCTTAGAGGACCTCTCCTCTCCTCTCCTCTCC
>NC_060195.1:8994049-9031549 GCF_021184085.1 Oncorhynchus gorbuscha | reverse complement strand
AGAGGACCTCTCCTCTCCTCCTCTCCTCTCCTCTCATCTCCTCTCCTCTTCTCCATGTGACTGCCTTAGAGGACCTCTCCTCTCTCTCTCTCCTCTCCTCTCATCTCCTCTCCTCTCCTCTTCTCCATGTGACTGCCTTAGAGGACCTCTCCTCTCCTCTCCTCTCCTCTCATCTTCTCTCTCTCCTCTTCTCCATGTGACTGTATTAGAGGACCTCTCCTCTCCTCCTTTCTCATCTCCTCTCCTCTCCTCTTCTCCATGTGACTGCCTTAGAGGACCTCTCCTCTCCTCTCATCTCCTCTCCCCTCATCTCCTCTCCTCTCCTCTTCTCCATGTGACTGCCTTAGAGGACCTCTCCTCTCCTCTCCTCTCCTCTCCTCTCCTCTCCTCTCCTCTCATCTCCTCTCCTCTCCTCTTCTCCATGTGACTGTATTAGAGGACCTCTCCTCTCCTCCTTTCTCATCTCCTCCTCTCCTCTTCTCCATGTGACTGCCTTAGAGGACCTCTCCTCTCCTCTCCTCTCCTCTCTCTCTCATCTCCTCTCCTCTCCTCTCCTCTCTCTCCATGTGACTGCCTTAGAGGACCTCTCCCTCCTCTCTCTCTCTCTCCTCTCCTCTCCTCTCCTCTCTCTCCTCTCCTCTCCTCTCCTCTCCTCTCCTCTCCTCTCCTCTCCTCTCCTCTCCTCTCCTCTCTCCTCTCCTCTTCTCCATGTGACTGCCTTAGAGGACCTCTCCCTCCTCCTCTCCTCTCCTCTCCTCCTCTCCTCTCCCTCCTCTCCTCTCCTCTCCTCTCCTCTCCTCTCCTCTCCTCTCATCTCCTCTCCTCTCCTCTTCTCCATGTGACTGCCTTAGAGGACCTCTCCTCTCCTCTCCTCTCCTCTCATCTCCTCTCCTCTCGTCTTCTCCATGTGACTGCCTTAGAGGACCTCTCCTCTCCCCTTGTTTTAAGATGGTCATACCATGGATCATTTAGCTATTTGATTTTTATTGTGATTTTTAACATTATTATTTTGTAGTTTCCCAAACAAATATTTAAAATGTATTTGATATAATATTGAATTTGAATATTTTACAAATATAACCCATAGAAACACATTGAATAACACATTCATATGGGCAAAACAGACAGTAAAAAACAAAAGTATCATAAAGAATAAGGTTTTGAAGTGTCAGTTTAAGTTAGAGATATGTTTTTAACATTTACATTTACATTTACATTTAAGTCATTTAGCAGACGCTCTTATCCAGAGCGACTTACAAATTGGTGCATTCACCTTATGACATCCAGTGGGACAGTCACTTAACAATAGTGCATCTAAAACTTAGGGGGGTGGGGTGAGAGGGATTACTTAACCTATCCTAGGTATTCCTTAAAGAGGTGGGGTTTCAGGTGTCTCCGGAAGGTGGTGATTGACTCCGCTGTCCTGGCGTCGTGAGGGAGTTTGTTCCACCATTGGGGGGCCAGGGCAGCGAACAGTTTTGACTGGGCTGAGCGGGAGCTGTACTTCCTCAGTGGTAGGGAGGCGAGCAGGCCAGAGGTGGATGAACGCAGTGCCCTTGTTTGGGTGTAGGGCCTGATCAGAGCCTGGAGGTACTGAGGTGCCGTTCCCCTCACAGCTCCGTAGGCAAGCACCATGGTCTTGTAGCGGATGCGAGCTTCAACTGGAAGCCAGTGGACAGAACGGAGGAGCGGGGTGACGTGAGAGAACTTGGGAAGGTTGAACACCAGACGGGCTGCGGCGTTCTGGATGAGTTGAAGGGTTTAATGGCACAGGCAGGAGCCCAGCCAACAGTGAGTTGCAGTAATCCAGACGGGAGATGACAAGTGCCTGGATTAGGCCGCTTCCTGTGTGAGGCAGGGTCGTACTCTGCGGATGTTGTAGAGCATGAACCTACAGGAACGGGCCACCGCCTTGATGTTAGTTGAGAACGACAGGGTGTTGTCCAGGATCACGCCAAGGTTCTTGGCGCTCTGGGAGGAGGACACAATGGAGTTGTCAACCGTGATGGCGAGATCATGGAACGGGCAGTCCTTCCCCGGGAGGAAGAGCAGCTCCGTCTTGCCGAGGTTCAGCTTGAGGTGGTGATCCGTCATCCACACTGATATGTCTGCCAGACATGCAGAGATGCGATTCGCCACCTGGTCATCAGAAGGGGAAAGGAGAAGATTAATTGTGTGTCGTCTGCATAGCAATGATAAGAGAGACCATGTGAGGTTATGACAGAGCCAAGTGACTTGGTGTATAGCGAGAATAGGAGAGGGCCAAGAACAGAGCCCTGGGGGACACCAGTGGTGAGAGCGCGTGGTGAGGAGACAGATTCTCGCCACGCCACCTGGTAGGAGCGACCTGTCAGGTAGGACGCAATCCAAGCGTGGGCCGCGCCGGAGATGCCCAACTCGGAGAGGGTGGAGAGGAGGATCTGATGGTTCACAGTATCGAAGGCAGCCGATAGATCTAGAAGGATGAGAGCAGAGGAGAGAGAGTTAGCTTTAGCAGTGCGGAGCGCCTCCGTGATACAGAGGAGAGCAGTCTCAGTTGAATGACTAGTCTTGAAACCTGACTGATTTGGATCAAGAAGGTCATTCAGAGAGAGATAGCGGGAGAGCTGGCCAAGGACGGCACGTTCAAGAGTTTTGGAGAGAAAAGAAAGAACATAAAACAATGGTCATTCTCCCATTCGGAGGCTACAGACGTGAGAAGATCGATATTCGAGACGTCTCCTGGTCTGACAAACAGTGTTTTACCTTTGACACTTTCCACTGCAGATGCGGAAGACCGACACAGATATCTCTACCTTAAACTGGCAGATTTGGATGGGAATTGTTTTATGTTATTTAGATTGACGCACGGCAGATAAGGACTCAGTATGTAACGTGTATGTTGAAAATGTGAAAACCCATAACAAGATATATTACATTCTTATAAACTCCACTATTGTACCCATTATAACAAGACCGATAAACAAAGTCATTCTCTGTCAGTCAACATTTTCACAAAATGTTTATATCACTGTACATATCTACCGATACCGATATCTACCGATACCGATATCTACCGATACCGATATCTACCGATACAAAGTCCATTTAAAATCGCATCTATTTAATTTCAAGTTAGCATTGATGGTAATATTGCACACATTAGAGATCACTTCGAACGTAAACCTGGCAGCTGTCTGGTTCTTCCGTTGCCAGTGTCTGATTGCCAAAGCTTGTCTCAAGAAACCTTGTTTGAGTTAACACGTGATTGTTCCACCCACTTTGAGTTAACACGTGATTGTTCCACCCACTTTGAGTTAACACGTGATTGTTCCACCCACTTTGTGTTAACACGTGATTGTTCCACCCACTGTGTGTTAACACGTGATTGTTCCACCCACTTTGTGTTAACACGTGATTGTTCCACCCACTTTGTGTTAACACGTGATACCCACTTTGTGTTAACACGTGATTGTTCCACCCACTTTGTGTTAACACGTGATTGTTCCACCCACTTTGTGTTATTGTTCCACCCACTTTGTGTTAACATGATTGTTCCACCCACTTTGAGTTAACATGATTGTTCCACCCACTTTGTGTTAACACGTGATTGTTCCACCCACTTTGAGTTAACACATGATTGTTCCACCCACTTTGTGTTAACACGTGATTGTTCCACCCACTTTGTGTTAACACATGATTGTTCCACGCACTTTCTCGTCTCTTGCCAAAACTGTTGTCATTTCCAGATGTTTGCCCTTGAGTTAAAAAAAAAAGTTATGATTATCATAACGCCAGATTCATGATGAATCATTCGGCCCGTCAGGTTTACTATACGAGCAGGATATGAAACCCCTCATATGCATTGATCGTATGAACTATTGAACCCTTGACCTCTCTACTGTTAAAGACAGTTTTTGTGAGAAATGACCTCAAGAAGCAACCAACAGTAGAACATAAAAGAAGTTGGGGATATCGTCATGAGATTGGTGAAAATATTACATTTAGTAAAATGTCATACTGTATATATTGTCCCAAATCCTTTCATGTCATTTTATTTATGAATCCATAGGAGCATCTTTCAGTAATTTAACACGGCTCTTGACTACAGTATTTTATTGCACAGGTGGTCGTCCCAAATGGCATCCTATTGCCAATACAGTGCACTACTTTTGACCATAGCTCCATAGGCCCTGGTCAACAGTAGTCCACTACGAAGGGAATAGGGTTCTATTGGGCCCTGGTCAACAGTAGTGCACTACGAAGGGAATAGGGTTCTATTGGGCCCTGGTCAACAGCAGTGCACTACGAAGGGAATAGGGTTCTATTGGGCCCTGGTCAACAGTAGTGCACTACGAAGGGAATAGGGTTCTATTGGGCCCTGGTCAACAGTAGTGCACTATGAAGGGAATAGGGTTCTATTGGGCCCTGGTCAACAGTAGTGCACTATGAAGGGAATAGGGTTCTATTCCACCTTAGTACTATAACCAGCTCCTGTGAAACGCCCGCACTAACAGCATCATTAGTGACCCTCGACATATTAATACCACCAGCTGTATTAATACCACCAGCTGTATTAAAACCACCAGCTGTATTAATACCACCAGCTGTATTAAAACCACCAGCTGTATTAAAACCACCAGTTGTATTAATACCACCAGCTGTATTAAAACCACCAGCTGTATTAATACCACCAGCTGTATTAATACCACCAGCTGTATTAAAACCACCAGCTGTATTAAAACCACCAGCTGTATTAATACCACCAGCTGTATTAAAACTACCAGCTGTATTAATACCACCAGCTGTATTAAAACCACCAGCTGTATTAAAACCACCAGCTGTATTAAAAACCACCAGCTGTATTAATACCACCAGCTGTATTAAAACCACCAGCTGTCTCTGGTATAAAACCAAATTACGGTCATATTAATACCACCAGCTGTATTAATACCACCAGATGTATTAATACCACCAGCTGTATTAATACCACCAGCTGTCTGGTACGGTCATATTAAAACCACCAGCTGTCTGGTACGGTCAAATTAAAACCACTAGCTGTATTAAAACCACCAGCTGTATTAAAACCACCAGCTGTCTGGTACGGTCATATTAAAACCACCAGCTGTCTGGTACGGTCATATTAATACCACCAGCTGTCTGGTACAGTCATATTAAAACCACCAGCTGTATTAAAACCACCAGCTGTCTGGTACAGTCATATTAAAACCACCAGCTGTATTAATACCACCAGCTGTCTGGTACGGTCATATTAATACCGGTCATATTAAAACCACCAGCTGTCTGGTACGGTCATATTAATACCACCAGCTGTCAAATTATTAAACCACTAGCTGTATTAAAACCACCAGCTGTATTAAAACCACCAGCTGTCTGGTACGGTCATATTAAAACCACCAGCTGTCTGGTACGGTCATATTAATACCACCAGCTGTCTGGTACAGTCATATTAAAACCACCAGCTGTATTAAAACCACCAGCTGTCTGGTACAGTCATATTAAAACCACCAGCTGTATTAAAACCACCAGCTGTCTGGTACAGTCATATTAAAACCACCAGCTGTATTAATACCACCAGCTGTCTGGTACGGTCATATTAATACCACCAGCTGTATTAAAACCACCAGCTGTCTGGTACGGTCATATTAATACCACCAGCTGTCTGGTACAGTCATATTAATACCACCAGCTGTATTAATACCACCAGCTGTCTGGTACGGTCATATTAAAACCACCAGCTGTCTGGTACAGTCATATTAATACCACCAGCTGTCTGGTACAGTCATATTAATACCACCAGCTGTATTAATACCACCAGCTGTCTGGTACGGTCATATTAATACCATCAGCTGTCTGGTACGGTAATATTAATACCACCAGCTGTATTAATACCACCAGCTGTATTAAAACCACCAGCTGTCTGGTACAGTCATATTAATACCACCAGCTGTCTGGTAAAACACCAGCTGTCTGAATACGGTCCATATTAAAACCAACAGCTGTATTAATACCACCAGCTGTATTAATACCACCAGCTGTATTAATACCACCAGCTGTATTAAAACCACCAGCTGTCTGGTACAGTCATATTAAAACCACCAGCTGTATTAAAACCACCAGCTGTCTGGTAAAGTCATATTAAAACCACCAGCTGTATTAAAACCACCAGCTGTCTGGTACAGTCATATTAAAACCACCAGCTGTATTAAAACCACCAGCTGTCTGGTACAGTCATATTAATACCACCAGCTGTCTGCTGTCTATTAATACGGTCATATTAATACCACCAGCTGTCTGGTACAGTCATATTAATACCACCAGCTGTCTGGTACAGTCATATTAATACCACCAGCTGTCTGGTACGGTCATATTAATACCACCAGCTGTATTAATACCACCAGCTGTCTGGTACGGTCATATTAAAACCACCAACTGTATTAATACCACCAGCTGTCTGGTACGGTCATATTAATACCACCAGCTGTCTAAAACCACCAGATGTCTGGTCATATTAATACCACCAGCTGTATTAATACCACCAGCTGTATTAATACCACCAGCTGTCTGGTACGGTCATATTAAAACCACCAGCTGTATTAATACCACCAGCTGTATTAAAACCACCAGCTGTCTGGTACGGTCATATTAAAACCAACAGCTGTATTAATACCACCAGCTGTATTAAAACCACTAGCTGTATGAATACCACCAGCTGTATTAATACCACCAGCTGTATTAATACCACCAGCTGTATTAATACCACCAGCTGTATTAATACCACCAGCTGTCTGGTATTAATACCACCAGCTGTCGGTCATATTAATACCACCAGCTGTATTAATACCACCAGCTGTATTAATACCACCAGCTGTATTAATACCACCAGCTGTATTAAAACCACCAGCTGTATTAAAACCACCAGCTGTCTGGTACGGTCATATTAAAACCACCAGCTATATTAATACCACCAGCTGTCTGGTACGGTCATATTAAAACCACCAGCTGTATTAATACCACCAGCTGTATTAATACCACCAGCTGTATTAATACCACCAGCTGTATTAAAACCACCAGCTGTATTAATACCACCAGCTGTCTGGTACGGTCATATTAAAACCACCAGCTGTCTGGTACGGTCATATTAATACCACCAGCTGTATTAATACCACCAGCTGTATTAATACCACCAGCTGTCTGGTACAGTCATATTAAAACCACCAGCTGTATTAATACCACCAGCTGTCTGGTACGGTCATATTAATACCACCAGCTGTATTAAAACCACCAGATGTCTGGTACAGTCATATTAATACCACCAGCTGTCTGGTACGGTCATATTAAAACCACCAGCTGTCTGATACGGTCATATTAAAACCACCAGCTGTCTGGTACGGTCATATTAAAACCACCAGCTGTCTGGTACGGTCATATTAAAACCACCAGCTGTCTGGTACGGTCATATTAAAACCACCAACTGTCTGTAAGGGCTTGGCGAAGATTCTGAAGAGGTCATTTCCTGCGAAGAAGTTGAACACAAAGAACATAGTGCAGAAAGTACTTAAGCTCTCAATTATTGATACCCCACAACTGCCAGAACGAATACTAAAAATCTGTAAATCCACCGTCATTAACACTTGTGGAGAGACTATAGAATGAAACTGTTACGTGAATTGACGTTATTATCTGTGGTCTGCCAGGCGTGACAGTGACAAAAGCTTTGAAAACCCTGCAGCGGAAGAACCATGGTCTCTGCTGAATAATACAGTCCAGAGGCCTTTTAGCGGAGCAGCATTTGTTTGGGTTTGAGTTCATGCATTTCTTTCTTTATTTAAACAAAAGTATATGAAACAACACCACTCATTCACAAGGGAAAAGACCTACAGTACATGAATCTGCCTTTTAAAAATCCACTTGATAACAAAGTAAAATGCAATGATCAAAGTCAATGATCAAAGAAAGTGTTTTCTGCTCCCCTGCCTTGTTGTCTGAAATTCCCTAAATATTCACTTAAACCAGAGAAGGGAGGAGAAGAGAAGAGGATGGATGATGAGAGGAGAGGAGGATAGGAGAAAAGGATGGATGATGAGAGGAGAGGAGGAGAGGGGAGAGGATGGATGATGAGAGGAGAGGAGGAAAGGAGAAAAGGATGGATAATGAGAGGAGAAGAGGATGGATGATGAGAGGAGAGGAGGAAAGGAGAAAAGGATGGATGATGAGAGGAGAAGAGGATGGATGATGAGAGGAGAGGAGGAAAGGAGAAAAGGATGGATGATGAGAGGAGAAGAGGATGGATGATGAGAGGAGAGGAGGAAAGGAGAAAAGGATGTATGATGAGAGGAGAGGAGAGGGAGAGGAGGAAAGGATGGATGATGATGATGAGAGGAGAGGAGGAGAAGAGAGGGAAGGGGAGAGGAGGAAAGGAGAAAAGGATAGATGATGAGAGGAGAGGAGGAGAGGAGAGGGGACAGGAGGAAAGGAGAAAAGGATGGATGATGAGAGGAGAGGAGGAGAGGAGAGGGAAGGGGAGAGGAGGAAAGGAGAAAAGGATGGATGATGAGAGGAGGAGAGGAGAGAGGGGAGGGAGAGGAGGAAAGGATGGATGATGAGAGGAGAGGAGGAGAAGAGAGGGAAGGGGAGAGGAGGAAAGGAGAAAAGGATAGATGATGAGAGGAGAGGAGGAGAGGAGAGGGGACAGGAGGAAAGGAGAAAAGGATGGATGATGAGAGGAGAGGAGGAGAAGAGAGGGAAGGGGAGAGGAGGAAAGGAGAAAAGGATAGATGATGAGAGGAGAGGAGGAGAGGAGAGGGGACAGGAGGAAAGGAGAAAAGGATGGATGATGAGAGGAGAGGAGGAGAAGAGAGGGAAGGGGAGAGGAGGAAAGGAGAAAAGGATAGATGATGAGAGGAGAGGAGGGAGAGGAGAGGGGACAGGAGGAAAGGAGAAAAGGATGGATGATGAGAGGAGAGGAGGAGAAGAGAGGGAAGGGGAGAGGAGGAAAGGAGAAAAGGATAGATGATGAGAGGAGAGGAGGAGAAGAGAGGGAAGGGGAGAGGAGGAAAGGAGAAAAGGATGGATGATGACACACTCACTTACTCAGTCACTCACACACTCACATACTCAGTCACTCACACGCTCACATACTCAGTCACTCACATGCTCACTTACTCAGTCACTCACACGCTCACTTACTCAGTCACTCACACACTCACTTACTCAGTCACTCACACACTCACTTACTCAGTCACTCACACACTCACTTACTCAGTCACTCACTCACACACTCACTTACTCAGTCACTCACTCACACACTCACTTACTCAGTCACTCACTCACACACTCACTTACTCAGTCACTCACACACTCACTTACTCAGTCACTCACACACTCACTTACTCAGTCACTCACACACTCACTTACTCAGTCACTCACACACTCACTTACTCAGTTACTCACACACTCACTTACTCAGTCACTCACACACTCACTTACTCAGTCACTCACACACTCACTTACTCAGTCACTCACACACTCACGTACTCAGTCACTCACACTCACGCAGTAATATGACACGGGTCTGACAGGACGCAGATGTAAGATAGATGTTCTATTGTCTTTGTGTTCCAGCCAGTGAGGTCACACCATTTCCCTGTTCCATTTTCTTCTTTTTTTTAAAGAAGAGTGTTGGGCCATACATATCACTTAGAAATGTCTTTGTTCTCCATGAAAACAAAACAAAACATGACATGAGTAGCAAAATGAATAGGAAATATAGTCAAGATGTTGACAAGGTTCAAAATAATGATTTTTAATTGAAATAATATTGTGTCCTTCAAACTTGCTTTTCGTAAAATAATCCTCCATTTGCAGCAATTACAGCCTTGCAGACCTTTGGCATTCTAGTTGTCAATTTGTGGATGTAATCTGAAGAGATTTCACCCCATGCTTCCTGAAGCACCTCCCACAAGTTGGATTGGCTTGATGGGCACTTCTTATGTCGAATACGGTCAAGCTGCTCCCATAACAGCTCAATAGGGTTGAGATCCGGTGACTGTGCTGATCACTCCATTATAGACAGAATACCAGCTGACTGCTTCTTCCCTAAATAGTTATTGCATAGTTTGGAGCTGTGCTTTGGGTCATTGTCCTGTTGTAGAAGGAAATTAAGCGCCGTCCACAGGGCATGTCATGGCGTTGCAAAATGGAGTGATAGCCTTCCTTCTTCAAGATCCCTTTACCCTGTACAAATCTCCCACTTTACAACCACCAAAGCACCCCCAGACCATCACATTGCCTCCACCATGATTGACAGATGGTGTCAAGCACTCCTCCAGCATCTTTTCATTTTTTCTGCCTCTCACAAATGTCCTTCTTTGTGATCCAAACACCTCAAACTTAGATTTGTCTGCCCATAATTTTTTTTCAATCTTCCTCTGTCCAGTGTCTGTGTTCTTTTGCCCATCTTAATATTTTATTTTTATTGGCCAGTCTGAGATATGGCTTTTTCTTTGCAACTCTGCCTAGCAAGCTAGCATCCCGGAGTTGCCTCTTCACTGTTGACGTTGAGACTGGTGTTTTGCGGGCACTATTTAATGAAGCTGCCAGTTGAGGACTTGTGAGGCGTCTGTTTCTCAAACTAGACACTCTAATGTACTTGTCCTCTTGCTCAGTTGTGCACCGGGGCCTCCCACTCCTCTTCCTATTCTAGTTAGAGCCAGTTTGCTCTGTTATGTGAAGGGAGTAGTACACAGTGTTGTACGAGATCTTCAGTTTCTTTGCAATTTCTTGCATGGAATAGCCTTTATTTCTCAGAACAAGAATAGACTAGTTTCAGAAGAAAGTGCTTTGTTTCAGGCTATTTTGAGCCA
This sequence comes from Oncorhynchus gorbuscha, assembly GCF_021184085.1. Lineage (NCBI taxonomy): Eukaryota > Metazoa > Chordata > Actinopteri > Salmoniformes > Salmonidae > Oncorhynchus > Oncorhynchus gorbuscha. Next base: position 9,020,684 of record NC_060195.1, on the reverse strand, counting down.
GTAATCGAACCCACAAATGCTGATGCTCCAGATACTCAACTAGTCTAAAGAAGGACAGTTTTTTGCTTCTTTAATCAGGACAACAGTTTTCAGCTGTGTTATTATAATTGCAAAAGGATTTTCTAATGATAAATTAGCCTTTTAAAATTATAAACTTGGATTAGCTAACACGTGCCATTGGAACACAGGAGAAATGTTTGCTGATAATGGGCCTCTGTATGCCTATGTAGATATTCTATAAACCATTTCTGATTAATTTGATGTTATTTTAAAACCTCTCTGGGATATGTGGGTAGCGTCCCACCTCACCAACAGCCAGTGAAATTGCAGGGCGCCAAATTCAAAACAACAGAAATCCCAGAAATAAAATTCCTCAAACATACAAGTATTTTACACCATTTCAAAGATAAACTTGTTTTAAATCCAGCCACAGTGTCTGATTTCAAAAAGGCTTTACGACAAAAGCACACCAAATGATTATGTTAGGTCAGCACCTAGTCACAGAAAAACAGCCATTTTTCCAGCCAAAGAGAAGAGTCACAAAAAGCAGAAATAGAGATGAAATTGATCACTAACCTTTGATGATCTTCATCAGATGACACTCATAGGGCTTGATGTTACACAATACATGTATGTTTTGTTCGATAAAGTTTATATTTATATCCAAAAATCTCAGTTTACATTGGTGCGTTATGTTCAGTAGTTCCAAAACATCCAGTGATTTTGCAGAGAGCCACATCAATTTACAGAAATACTCATAATAAACATTGATAAAAGATACAAGTGTTATGCATGGAATTTTAGATCCACTTCTCCATAATGCAACCACTGTGTCAGATTTCAAAAAAACTTTACAGAAAAATCACACCATGCAATAATCTGAATACGGTGCCATGCGAAGTCAGAAATAGCAAATAAATGTTTGTTTTGTTCGATAAAGTCCATTTATGTCCAAATACCTCCTTCTTGTTCGCGCGTTTAGTACACAAATCCAAACTCAGGAGGCGCAGGCAAGTCCATGCGAAAGTTCAGATGAAAAGTCATATTACACTTCGACACTTCGTGTCAAACGAAGTATAGAATCAATCTTTAGGATGTTTTTAGCATAAATCTTCAATAATGTTTCACCCAGAGAATTCCTTTGTCTGTTGAAATGCAATGGAAAGCAGCTAATTCCCACGGGAGCGCGCGAGACTGAGCTCATGGCCTTCTGCCAGACCCCTGACTCAATCAGCTCTTATTCTCTCCTCCTTCACAGTATAAGCTTGAAACAAGGTTCTAAAGACTGTTGATATCTATTGGAAGCCTCCGGAAGTGCAATATGACCCCCATAGACACTGTATATTCGATAGGCAACTAATTGAAAAACTACAAACCTCAGATTTCCCACTTCCTTGTTGGATTTTTTTCTCAGGTTTTTGCCTGCCATATGAGTTCTGTTATAATCACAGACATCATTCAAACCATTTTAGAAAATTCCGAGTGTTTTCTATCCAAGTCTACTAATTATTATGCATATTCTAGCTTTTAGGCCTGAGTAGCAGGCAGTTTTCTCTGGGCACATTTTTATCCAAGCTACTCAGTACTGCCCCCCAGTCCCACAGAAATTTTAATGGACAAAAACTTTGATTTTCTTTCTAAACAAGGACATTTCTAAGTGACCCCAAACTTTTGAACGGTAGTGTATTTGGAAAGAATTCACAACCCTTCAACTTTTCCACATTTTGTTACATTACAGCCTTATTATAAAATGGATTAAATTGTTATTTTCCCTCTTCAACCTACACACAATACCCCATATTGACAAAGCAAAAAACACGGTTTTAAAATAGTTTGCAAATGTATTACAATAAATAAATAAAATATCCCATTTACATAAGTATTCAGACCCTCAGCACCTTTGGTAGTGATTACAGGTTTTCTCAGGTTTTCTTGGGAATGAGGCTACAAGCTTGGCACACCTGTATTTGGGGAGTTTCTCCCATGATTCTCTGCAGATCTTCTTAAGCTCTGTTGGATTGGGAGCGTCGCTTCCTAGCTATTTTCAGGTCTCTCCAGAGATGTTAGATTGGGTTCAAGTCCGGGCTCTGGCAGGGCCAATCAAGAACAATGCCCTGTATCGTGTAATTTCCACATCCAAATGGACTACATTTATAAAGCTATACATTTTTTAAAATTTACTTTCTAAGAAGCACAGAACTAGCTGGAAACAAGAATGAGATGGTTTTCATGTCATCATAATATGCACAGTACTGTAAGACTGTGGTTAGAAAGAACTCAATTAAACATGACTACACACAGTTCCTTTTTCTATTCGAAAACAGGTCCTTTTTTTCTGTTTGAAAAATAAATTTTCAAGACTGTTATTTTCCAGATCTGAAACAGAATATATGCATGCAGGCTATTTTTGAAAGAGAAACATATAACAGAAGAAGAACTACAGATAAATCAGAGCACATTATCTGAAATGTCCGTTCACAGTAATTGGTAGTTCCTTTTTATCACCTGCCGCTCTGCCGCCTTCTGGACTCATGTAGTGTGCATCAAAGGTATTGTGAATTTAGTGTGAAAAGGAGTTAAATATACACTTGAGTTTGATGATCATTGACACCCATCATCCGCATCTGCATCTGCTTTCAGTGTGCTGTCCTCTTTTCCTCCCCTGACTACCAAGGCCAGCGGATGTTAAGTCAACTTAAACCACAACCAGAGGATGTTAAGCCAACTTAAACCACGACTAGGGGATGTTAAGCCAATTTAAACCACAACCAGAGGATGTTAAGCCAACTTAAACCACGACCAGAGGATGTTAAGCCAACTTAAACCACAACCAGAGGATGTTAAGCCAACTTAAACCACAACCAGAGGATGTTAAGCCAACTTAAACCACCACCAGAGGATGTTAAGCCAACTTAAACCACAACCAGAGGATGTTAAGCCAACTTAAACCACGACCAGAGGATGTTAAGCCAACTTAAACCACAGCCAGAGGATGTTAAGCCAACTTAAACCACAACCAGAGGATGTTAAGCCAACTTAAACCACGACCAGAGGATGTTAAGCCAACTTAAACCACAGCCAGAGGATGTTAAGCCAACTTAAACCACGACCAGGGGATGTTAAGCCAACTTAAACCACGACCAGGGGATGTTAAGTCAACTTAAACCATGACCAGGGGATGTTAAGTCAACTTAAACCACGACCAGGGGATGTTAAGTCAACTTAAACCATGACCAGGGGATGTTAAGCCAACTTAAACCACGACCAGGGGATGTTAAGCCAACTTAAACCATGACCAGGGGATGTTAAGTCAACTTAAACATTTACATTTAAGTCATTTAGCAGACGCTCTTATCCAGAGCGACTTACAAATTGGTGCATTCACCTTATGACATCCAGTGGAACAGCCACTTTACAATAGTGCATCTAAATATTTTAAGGGGGGGTGAGAAGGATTACTTTATCCTATCCTAGGTATTCCTTAAAGAGGTGGGGTTTCAGGTGTCTCCGGAAGGTGGTGATTGACTCCGCTGTCCTGGCGTCGTGAGGGAGTTTGTTCCACCATTGGGGAGCCAGAGCAGCGAACAGTTTTGACTGGGCTGAGCGGGAACTGTACTTCCTCAGTGGTAGGGAGGCGAGCAGGCCAGAGGTGGATGAACGCAGTGCCCTTATTTGGGTGTAGGGCCTGATCAGAGCCTGGAGGTACTGAGGTGCCGTTCCCCTCACAGCTCCGTAGGCAAGCACCATGGTCTTGTAGCGGATGTGAGCTTCAACTGGAAGCCAGTGGAGAGAGCGGAGGAGCGGGGTGACGTGAGAGAACTTGGGAAGGTTGAACACTAGAAGGGCTGCGGCGTTCTGGATGAGTTGTAGGGGTTTAATGGCACAGGCAGGGAGCCCAGCCAACAGCGAGTTGCAGTAATCCAGACGGGAGATGACAAGTGCCTGGATTAGGACCTGCGCCGCTTCCTGTGTGAGGCAGGGTCGTACTCTGCGGATGTTGTAGAGCATGAACCTACAGGAACGGGCCACCGCCTTGATGTTAGTTGAGAACGACAGGGTGTTGTCCAGGATCACGCCAAGGTTCTTAGAGCTCTGGGAGGAGGACACAATGGAGTTGTCAACCGTGATGGCGAGATCATGGAACGGGCAGTCCTTCCCCGGGAGGAAGAGCAGCTCCGTCTTGCCGAAGTTCAGCTTGAGGTGGTGATCCGTCATCCACACTGATATGTCTGCCAGACATGCAGAGATGCGATTCGCCACCTGGTCATCAGAAGGGGGAAAGGAGAAGATTAATTGTGTGTCGTCTGCATAGCAATGATAGGAGAGACCATGTGAGGTTATGACAGAGCCAAGTGACTTGGTGTATAGCGAGAATAGGAGAGGGCCTAGAACAGAGCCCTGGGGGACACCAGTGGTGAGAGCGCGTGGTGAGGAGACAGATTCTCGCCACGCCACCTGGTAGGAGTGACCTGTCAGGTAGGACGCAATCCAAGCGTGGGCTGCGCCGGAGATGCCCAACTCGGAGAAGGTGGAGAGGAGGATCTGATGGTTCACAGTATCGAAGGCAGCCGATAGGTCTAGAAGGATGAGAGCAGAGGAGAGAGAGTTAGCTTTAGCGGTGCGGAGCGCCTCCGTGATACAGAGAAGAGCAGTCTCAGTTGAATGACTAGTCTTGAAACCTGACTGATTTGGATCAAGAAGGTCATTCTGAGAGAGATAGCGGGAGAGCTGACCAAGGACGGCACGTTCAAGAGTTTTGGAGAGAAAAGAAAGAAGGGATACTGGTCTGTAGTTGTTGACATCGGAGGGATCGAGTGTAGGTTTTTTCAGAAGGGGTGAAACTCTCGCTCTCTTGAAGACGGAAGGGACGTAGTCAGCGGTCAGGGATAAGTTGATGAGCGAGGTGAGGTAAGGGAGAAGGTCTCCGGAAATGGTCTGGAGAAGAGAGGAGGGGATAGGGTCAAGCGGGCAGGTTGTTGGGCGGCCGGCCGTCACAAGACGCGAGATTTCATCTGGAGAGAGAGGGGAGAAAGAGGTCAGAGCACAGGGTAGGGCAGTGTGAGCAGAACCAGCGGTGCCGTTTGACTTAGCAAACGAGGATCGGATGTCGTCGACCTTCTTTTCAAAATGGTTGACGAAGTCATCTGCAGAGAGGGGAGGGGGGGAGGGGAGGAGGATTCAGGAGGGAGGAGAAGGTGGCAAAGAGCTTCCTAGGGTTAGAGGCAGATGCTTGGAATTTAGAGTGGTAGAAAGTGGCTTTAGCAGCAGAGACAGAGGAGGAAAATGTAGAGAGGAGGGAGTGAAAGGATGCCAGGTCCGCAGGGAGGCGAGTTTTCCTCCATTTCCGCTCGGCTGCCCGGAGCCCTGTTCTGTGAGCTCGCAATGAGTCGTCAAGCCACGGAGCGGGAGGGGCGGACCGAGCCGGCCTGGAAGATAGGGGACATAGAGAGTCAAAGGATGCAGAAAGGGAGGAGAGGAGGGTTGAGGAGGCAGAATCAGGAGATAGGTTGGAGAAGGTTTGAGCAGAGGGAAGAGATGATAGGATGGAAGAGGAGAGAGTAGCGGGGAGAGAGAGCGAAGGTTGGGACGGCGCGATACCATCCGAGTAGGGCAGTGTGGGAAGTGTTGGATGAGAGCGAGAGGGAAAAGGATACAAGGCAGTGGTCGGAGACTTGGAGGGGAGTTGCAATGAGGTTAGTGGAAAAACAGCATCTAGTAAAGATGAGGTCGAGCGTATTGCCTGCCTTGTGAGTAGGGGGGGAAGGTGAGAGGGTGAGGTCAAAAGAGGAGAGGAGTGGAAAGAAGGAGGCAGAGAGGAATGAGTCAAAGGTAGACGTGGGGAGGTTAAAGTCGCCCAGAACTGTGAGAGGTGAGCCGTCCTCAGGAAAGGAGCTTATCAAGGCATCAAGCTCATTGATGAACTCTCCGAGGGGACCTGGAGGGCGATAAATGATAAGGATGTTAAGCTTGAAAGGGCTGGTAACTGTGACAGCATGAAATTCAAAGGAGGCGATAGACAGATGGGTAAGGGGAGAAAGAGAGAATGACCACTTGGGAGAGATAAGGATCCCGATGCCACCACCCCGCTGACCAGAAGCTCTCGGGGTGTGCGAGAACACGTGGGCGGACGAAGAGAGAGCAGTAGGAGTAGCAGTGTTATCTGTGGTGATCCATGTTTCTGTCAGTGCCAAGAAGTCGAGGGACTGGAGGGAGGCATAGGCTGAGATGAACTCTGCCTTGTTGGCTGCAGATCGGCAGTTCCAGAGGCTACCGGAGACCTGGAACTCCACGTGGGTCGTGCGCGCTGGGACCACCAGATTAGGGTGGCAGCGGCCACGCGGTGTGGAGCGTTTATATGGTCTGTGCAGAGAGGAGAGAACAGGGATAGACAGACACATAGTTGACAGGCTACAGAAGAGGCTACGCTAATGCAAGGAGATTGGAATGACAAGTGGACTACACGTCTCGAATGTTCAGAAAGTTAAGCTTACGTAGCAAGAATCTTATTGACTAAAATGATTCAAATGATACAGTACTGCTGAAGTAGGCTAGCTGGCAGTGGCTGCGTTGTTGACTTTGTAGGCTAGCTGGCAGTGGCTGTGTTGTTGACACTACACTAATCAAGTCGTTCCGTTGAGTGTAATAGTTTCTACAGTGCTGCTATTCGGGGGCTAGCTGGCTAGCTAGCAGTGTTGATTACGTTACGTTGCGTTAAAAGAACGACAATAGCTGGCTAGCTAACCTAGAAAATTGCTCTAGACTACACAATTATCTTTGATACACAGACGGCTATGTAGCTAGCTATGTAGCTAGCTACGATCAAACAAATCAAACCGTTGTGCTGTAATGAAATGAAATGAAAAATGTGATACTACCTGGGGAGCGAAGCGGAATGCGACCGGGTTGTTGAGTGCGGAAGTACGAAGACAGCAAAGACAACTATGTAGCTAGCTAACACTACACTAATCAAGTCGTTCAGTTGAGTGTAATAGTTTCTACAGTGCTGCTATTCGGTAGACGGTGGACGTATGCTAGCTGGCTAGATGCTGGGCAGATAGCAGTGTAGACTACGTTAGGACGACGAAATACGAAGTTGCAATAGAAGTGCTGACTGTTTCACTTTGTTGTCCTCTTTCTTTTCCTTTTTCTTCTGTCCTTCGTTTGTCCTTATTTTGTCTTCCTTTCTTCTGTTAACTAGATATTTTTTGTTGTTATTCGTTTTTTTTTTTTTAATTTTTTTTTTTTAACCATGACCAGGGGATGTTAAGCCAACTTAAACCACGACCAGGGGATGTTAAGCCAACTTAAACCACAACCAGGGGATGTTAAGCCAACTTAAACCACGACCAGGGGATGTTAAACCAATTTAAAGTGGATATGTGTGTACTGATAGAAATAATTATAATTTTAGAGTGTAACACCAGGATGTGAAGTTTCTATCAGCGAATAAAACTAACCAACAGGAAAAGGCCTGAAATCATGGACAGTGTTGTTGCCCTCAAACCTTCCAAAGCAAAGACACAACAATGTAAGAGTATGAGCACAATGTTGGACAGTATGTAGAGATACACATTACCCTTATATTGAGAAATAACTAGCAGTATTCATAGTCAGCTGTTGTGTGTTATAATTATGATGATTTAAAAAATAAAATAAAAATTCACCTTTATTTAACCAGGTAGGTTAGTTGAGAACAAGTTCTCATTTACAACTGCGACCTGGCCAAGATAAAGCATAGCAGTGTGAACAGACAACACAGAGTTACACATGGAGTAAACAATTAACAAGTCAATAACACAGTAGAAAAAAAAGGGGGAAAAAAGAGTCTATATTACGTTGTGTGAAAAAGGCATGAGGAGGTAGGTGAATAATTACAATTTAGCAGATTAAAACTGGAGTGATAAATGATCATGATGAATGAATAGAATGTAGCTGTGTGTTTTCAGAAATCTAGCAAAATATCCACTAAATCTGTTAACCTAAGTCATGTAGCTCAGTTGGTAGAGCATGGCGCTTGTAACGCCAAGGTAGTGGGTTCAATCCCCGGGACCACCCATACGTAGAATGTATGCACACATGACTGTAAGTCGCTTTGGATAAAAGCGTCTGCTAAATGGCATATATTATTATTATTATATAACACAGTAACTGCCCTTCAACCAAAGCTGTCTACTCCCAGGCAGTCTTCCTCGCATGCAAGCAGTCAACAGGAGTGTTTCCTGTCCCCGTAGCAGTCCTGTATAGCGTGTTCAGTGTGCAGGCAGGGCATGGTGCCGTGTGTGCTCCAGCAAGGCCCTGCGCAGCCATAGTAACTCAGAGACTACACCTGTATCAAGCTGCTCTCCGTATCTGCAGTGGCAGGTCGGCCTCCGAGGTGTGCTGCATCCGCATGAACTAACGCCAATGAATTAAGCCATATGTCCCCTTCAAATGGCTGCATGTCAAGCCAGCCACGAAGATGGCATTCAGGCCCCACGGCTCCATGGGGTGCCTGAGAGAGGAGAGTCGTTCCCTACGAGGATACCAAGAGGTCAGGTCAGGATATCATTGACTGGTGAAGAAACAAGGCCATAGTGAAGAGACAAGGCCATAGTGAAGCGATATGGACATAGTGAAGAGACAAGGACATAGTGAAGAGACAAGGCCATAGTGAAGAGACAAGGCCATAGTGAAGAGACAAGGACATAGTGAAGAGACAAGGACATAGTGAAGAAACAAGGCCATAGTGAAGAGACAAGGCCATAGTGAAGAGACAAGGCCATAGTGAAGAAACAAGGCCATAGTGAAGAGACAAGGACATAGTGAAGAGACAAGGACATAGTGAAGAAACAAGGCCATAGTGAAGAAACAAGGCCATAGTGAAGAGACAAGGCCATAGTGAAGAGACAAGGCCATAGTGAAGAAACAAGGCCATAGTGAAGAAACAAGGCCATAGTGAAGAGACAAGGACATAGTGAAGAGACAAGGACATAGTGAAGAGACAAGGCCATAGTGAAGAGACAAGGACATAGTGAAGAGACAAGGACATAGTGTGGGAGGGAGCTGTTTTAGGTTTCATGCAGGGAGTCAAGGGAAGTGGAAGTGTAAAATGAAAATGAGATTCTGCAGCCCTAAGAGTTGTTGTAAATCTCTCCCCTTTGCACGTAGGCTCTCATTACAGTATGGGGAGTTTCATGCCCGAGTTGGTAAATGTTTTAATGTGTCTGAGTCAAAGTTTTTCTGTTCTTCCTTTTTTAAAGAATATGCAAAATAGTTCACAAACCATTCCCACATATCCATGTGGCATCACACATTCAGGAAGTAAAAAGTTTATATTCCACATATAAATTCTGAAGCAGCTAGCATTCTATCCTTCTTCCCCATTACTCAGTGAAATGTGTGGATTGTTAACTCGAAACAATGCAATTCCTCCTGAACAAAGGAGAGACGCAATCTACCATCGGCCTCAGAGTCCAGTAACGTCTTGACACTTAAACTGAGCTCTGTTTAAGAGAGAATTGAGGGCACATTTAAACACTAGGTTTCCATCTCAAATGGCACCCTATTCCCTACATCCTTCCCTGCACTACTTTTGTCACTCATTCACAAGTCATCAGTCACTCATTCACAAGTCATCAGTCACTCATTCACAATTTGACAAGCACTTGATAATGTCTGGAATATCACTGCGTTATCCTCTTTATGTGGCCGTAATGCCCCCTAACCAAATCCTTGGCCTTTTGGGGCCAGTCGCCATCGTGCTCTTCTCCCTGAGTGCTTTGTGCTCTGAATCACCTCTCACTAACATGGCTCTCTTCATCTTTCTCACAGGCCACAAATGAAGACAGACACATCGAGAACGCAACTATGCGCGTCCTTATCCAACTCCGAGGTGCATATTGAACATGTCCACATTTACTTTCCGGCAGCCAACAAGATGAGTGACGTAACGAACAGCAAAAGCACGAGCCTATGTCAATCTACTATACCCCATAGTACAAAAGTCCACCTATTCTATGCTGTGCGAGAAATACATATTCCAAAAATAGTCTGGGACCAGTTGTGGGATGCGATAGATCCCAAATGAATACAACCACTAGCATCAAAAAAACAAACATTTTTAGCAATGTGGCTGACACAACAGATCAGAACCTTTAGCTTAAAATGTTGATTAACTATTAGGCTATTTCTTTCCATTATAAGCACACATGTTAGTAGACCATAAGCACAGATGTTTATTTTGTGGAAAAACCCCATTCTCAAAAGTGAACGTAAATGCAATTATGCATCTAATGCTTTTAGCAATGTGGCTGACACAACAGATCAGAACATTTAGCTTAAAATGTTGATCAACTGATAGGCTATTTCTTTCCATTATAAGCGCACATGTTAGTAGACCATAAGCACAGATGTTTATTTTGTGGAAAAACCCCATTCTCAAAAGTGAACGTAAATGCAATTATGCATCTAATGCTTTTAGCAATGTGGCTGACACAACAGATCAGAACATTTAGCTTAAAATGTTGATCAACTGATAGGCTATTTCTTTCCATTATAAGCGCACATGTTAGTAGACCATAAGCACAGATGTTTATTTTGTGGAAAAACCCCATTCTCAAAAGTGAACGTAAATGCAATTATGCATCTAATGCTTTTAGCAATGTGGCTGACACAACAGATCAGAACATTTAGCTTAAAATGTTGATCAACTGATAGGCTATTTCTTTCCATTATAAGCGCACATGTTAGTAGACCATAAGCACAGATGTTTATTTTGTGGAAAAACCCCATTCTCAAAAGTGAACGTAAATGCAATTATGCATCTAATGCTTTTAGCAATGTGGCTGACACAACAGATCAGAACATTTAGCTTAAAATGTTGATCAACTGATAGGCTATTTCTTTCCATTATAAGCGCACATGTTAGTAGACCATAAGCACAGATGTTTATTTTGTGGAAAAACCCCATTCTCAAAAGTGAACGTAAATGCAATTATGCATCTAATGCTTTTAGCAATGTGGCTGACACAACAGATCAGAACCTTTAGCTTAAAATGTTGATCAACTGATAGGCTATTTCTTTCCATTATAAGCGCACATGTTAGTAGACCATAAGCACAGATGTTTATTTTGTGGAAAAACCCCATTCTCAAAAGTGAACGTAAATGCAATTATGCATCTAATGCTTTTAGCAATGTGGCTGACACAACAGATCAGAACCTTTAGCTTAAAATGTTGATCAACTGATAGGCTATTTCTTTCCATTATAAGCGCACATGTTAGTAGACCATAAGCACAGATGTTTATTTTGTGGAAAAACCCCATTCTCAAAAGTGAACGTAAATGCAATTATGCATCTAATGCTTTTAGCAATGTGGCTGACACAACAGATCAGAACATTTAGCTTAAAATGTTGATCAACTGATAGGCTATTTCTTTCCATTATAAGCGCACATGTTAGTAGACCATAAGCACAGATGTTTATTTTGTGGAAAAACCCCATTCTCAAAAGTGAACGTAAATGCAATTATGCATCTAATGCTTTTAGCAATGTGGCTGACACAACAGATCAGAACCTTTAGCTTAAAATGTTAGTTAGGCTCTGCCAGTTAGGCTCTGCCAGTTAGGCTCTGCCAGTTAGGCTCTGCCAGTTAGGCTCTGCCAGTTAGGCTCTGCCAGTTAGGCTCTGCCAGTTAGGCTCTGCCAGTTAGGCTCTGCCAGTTAGGCTCTGCCAGTTAGGCTCTGCCAGTTAGGCTCTACCAGTTAGGCTCTACCAGTTAGGCTCTGCCAGGTAGGCTCTGCCAGTTAGGCTCTACCAGTTAGGCTCTACCAGTTAGGCTCTACCAGTTAGGCTCTACCAGTTAGGCTCTACCAGTTAGGCTCTGCCAGTTAGGCTCTGCCAGTTAGGCTCTGCCAGTTAGGCTCTGCCAGTTAGGCTCTGCCAGTTAGGCTCTGCCAGTTAGGCTCTGCCAGTTAGGCTCTGCCAGTTAGGCTCTGCCAGTTAGGCTCTACCAGTTAGGCTCTACCAGTTAGGCTCTGCCAGGTAGGCTCTGCCAGTTAGGCTCTACCAGTTAGGCTCTACCAGTTAGGCTCTACCAGTTAGGCTCTACCAGTTAGGCTCTACCAGTTAGGCTCTGCCAGTTAGGCTCTGCCAGTTAGGCTCTGCCAGTTAGGCTCTGCCAGTTAGGCTCTACCAGTTAGGCTCTACCAGTTAGGCTCTACCAGTTAGGCTCTACCAGTTAGGCTCTGCCAGTTAGGCTCTGCCAGTTAGGCTCTGCCAGTTAGGCTCTGCCAGTTAGGCTCTGCCAGTTAGGCTCTGCCAGTTAGGCTCTGCCAGTTAGGCTCTACCAGTTAGGCTCTACCAGTTAGGCTCTGCCAGTTAGGCTCTGCCAGTTAGGCTCTGCCAGTTAGGCTCTACCAGTTAGGCTCTACCAGTTAGGCTCTACCAGTTAGGCTCTACCAGTTAGGCTCTGCCAGTTAGGCTCTACCAGTTAGGCTCTGCCAGTTAGGCTCTGCCAGTTAGGCTCTACCAGTTAGGCTCTACCAGTTAGGCTCTACCAGTTAGGCTCTACCAGTTAGGCTCTGCCAGTTAGGCTCTGCCAGTTAGGCTCTGCCAGTTAGGCTCTGCCAGTTAGGCTCTGCCAGTTAGGCTCTGCCAGTTAGGCTCTGCCAGTTAGGCTCTGCCAGTTAGGCTCTGCCAGTTAGGCTCTACACTCGTTGTAAAACAGATTAATGTGCTTCATTTTAAGAAGTTATTTGTGCCACTTTGTGATACAAACCTTATCAAAACGTATAGGCCTATGAGCTAGGCTACGTGGGGTGTGCCACTATGATTTTTAAAAAGTTGCAAAAAAAGGCATTGTTTCTTATGCTGGGCATCATTCACAAGTAATAACATATAATTCACAGGTGATAGGCTAATATTGTCTCTCGTCAGGCTATTATTTATTTAATATTAAAAAGACTGTCACAGTCCTTTACAGATGCACAATTGAGAGCATCCTGTCGGGCTGTGTCACCGCCTGGTACAGCAACTGCACCGCCCGCCCGCAAACACAAGGCTCTCCAGAGGGTGGTGCGGTCTGCCCAACGCATTACCAGGGCCACACTGCTCTTCAGGACAACGACAGCACCCGATGTCACAGGAAGGCAAAAAAGATAATCAAGGACATCTACCACCCGAGCCACGGGCTGTTCACCCCGCTATCATCCAGAAGGCGAGGTCAGTACAGGTGCATCAAAACTGGGACCATGAGACTGATAAACAGCTTCTATCTCAAGGCCATCAGACTGCTAAATAGACATCACTAGCCAACCTTCACCCAGTTCCCTTGCCTGAACTTAGTCACTGTCACTAGGTATCCACCCAGTTACTCCACCCTGCGCCTTAGAGGCTGCTGCCCTGTGTACATAGACATCTAATCACTGGTCACTTTAATAATGTTTACATACTGCTTTACTCATTTCATATGTATATACTGCTCATCCTAATATTTATATATTTCTTAATTCCATTATTTTACTTTTAGATTTATGTGTATTGTTGTGAATTGTTTCGATAGTATTCCACTTGGAGCTAGGAACACAAGCATTTTACTACACCCGCAATAACTATATATCTGCTAAATATGTGTATGGACCAATAACATCTGCTAAATATGTATGTGTGTGACCAATAACATTTGATTTGATTGGATATAGTATATGTGTAAAATTCGTTTGGATTTGGAATGGACCATTTGTCACAGCCCCTCCTCTGCAGTGCAGGGGTGGTTACTCCTGCAGGCAGAGGAGGGTTGTTAGTGATCGGAGCACCTGGGCTCAGGGTAATATAAACTGCTTCACCAATCTCTCTCTCTCTCTCTCTCTCTCTCTCTCTCTCTCTCTCTCTCTCTCTCTCTCTCTCTCTCTCTCTCTCTCTCTCTCTCTCTCTCTCTCTCTCTCTCTCTCTCTCTCTCTCTCTCTCTCTCTCTCTCTTTCTCTCTCTCTCTCTCTCTCCCTCTCTCTCTCTCTGTCTCTCTCTCTCTCTCTCTCTCTCTCTCTCTCTCTCTCTCTCTCTCTGTCTCTCTGTCTCTCTGTCTCTCTGTCTCTCTGTCTCTCTCTAACCCTAACCCTAACCCTAACCCTAACCCTAACCCTAACCCTAACCCTAACCCTAACCCTAACCCTAACCCTAACCCTAACCCTAACCCTAACCCTAACCCTAACCCTAACCCTAACCCTAACCCTAACCCTAACCCTAACCCTAACCCTAACCCTATATATATATATAATATGACATTTGTAATGTCTTTACTGTATATATATACAATGTACAAATAGTTAAAGGACACAAGATAAAATAAATAAGCATAAATATAGGTTGTATTTACAATGGTTTGTTCTTCACTGGTTGCCCTTTTCTCGTGGCAACAGGTCACAAATCTTGCTGCTGTGATGGCAGGTATGATCTCCAGGTATGATCCTGTTTGTTTGTTCCTTGTAGTTTTCACTCAGTCATATTCACACACACAGATTCATTCATCCCTGCACTTTACATACACCCTACAGTATAATACTTTCACGCCTCATTCCTTTTTCTTTGTTTAAAGTTAATCGTTTTGTTTTACAATAAAGAACCTTTTTAATTGGCCTATACCTGTTGTTCGTGTCCCCTCATAGTTTGGTTTATAATAAAGAACCTTTTTTATTGGCCGATACCCGTTGTTCGTGTCCCCCTTTTTGCCACAGGCTATGAACCGGCCTGTGACATACACCTGTATCGAAACAGGGGCAGCGGGAAAAATACATGTCATCAATGCACTTAACCTCTTCAACCTATGGGGGCGCTATGTCATTATTGGATAAAAAGACGTGCCCGTTTTAAGCGCAATATTTTGTCACGAAAAGATGCTCGACTATGCATGGAATTGACAGCCTTGGAAAGACAAAACTCTGACGTTTCCAAAACTGCAAAGATATTATCTGTGAGTGCCCCAGAACTAATGCTACAGGCGAAACCAAGATGAAGTTTCATACAGGAAATGCCCCAGATTCTGAAGGCAAATAAATAATATTTTTTGTAAAAACGGAACATTTGCTATGTAACTGAGAGTCTCCTCATTGAAAACATCTGAAGTTCTTCAAAGGTAAATGATTTTATTTGAATCCTTTTCTGGTTTTTGTGAAAATGTTGCATGCTGAATGCCAGGCTTAATGCTATGCTAGGCTATCAATACTGTTACACAAATGCTTGTTTAGCTATGGTTCAAAAGCATATTTTGAAAATCTGAGATGACAGTATTGTTAACAAAAGGCTAAGCTTACGAGCAAATAGATTAATTTCATTTCATTTGCGATTTTCATGAATAGTTAATGTTGTGTTATGCTAATGAGCTAGCGGATAGATTTACACAATCCTGGATACAGGTTTTTTTCGTAGCTAAACGTGACGCAGAAAACGGACCGATTTGTCAACACAAATAATATTTTTTGTAAAAACGGAACATTTGCTATCTAACTGAGAGTCTCCTCATTGAAAACATCTGAAGTTCTTCAAAGGTAAATGATTTTATTTGAATCCTTTTCTGGTTTTTGTGAAAATGTTGCATGCTGAAAGCCAGGCTTAATGCTATGCTAGGCTATCAATACTGTTACACAAATGCTTGTTTAGCTATGGTTCAAAAGCATATTTTGAAAATATGAGATGACAGTGTTATTAAAAAAAGGCTAAGCTTGAGAGCAAATAGATTCATTTCATTTAATTTGCGATTTTCATGAATAGTTAACGTGGCTTTTGGTAATGAGCTTGAGGCTGTAGTCACGATACCGGATCCGGGATGGCTCGACGCAAGAAGTTAAATAGCGAATGGAGGACGCTTTTCCTGTGGTTCATTTCCATGATAGCCAGGTAGGCTGTACGTCCTAAGAGAACCAATGTGCTGATCTGGTGCTTCTGTCCCCAAACGAGGAGGGCCTTCAGCAGCACGTAATCATCTGCACAGGTTCAGTCAGGCCCTGACATTAAATCTTAGTAAGACAAAAAATAATGTTGTTCCAAAAAAGGTCCAGTTGCCAGGACCATAAATACCAATTCCATCTTGATGCCGTTGCCCTAGAGCACACAAAAAAATGATTCATACCTCGGCCTAAACATCAGCTCCACAGGTAACTTCCACAAAGCTGTGAACGAGCTGAGAGACAAGGCAAGAAGGGCCTTCTATGCCATCAAAAGGAACATAAAATTTGACATACCAATTAGGATCTGGCTAAAAATACTTGAATCAGTTATAGAACCCATTGCCCTTTATGGTTGTGAGGTCTGGGGTCCGCTCACCAACCAAGAATTCACAAAATACGACAAACACCAAATTGAGACTCTGCATGCAGAATTCTGCAAGAAATAACCTCTGTGTAGAACGTTAAACCCCAAATAATGCATGCAGGGTAGAATCAGGCCCACAGAGCCCCAGGACAACAGCACAATTTGACCCATCCAAATCACGAGAAAACAAAAAGATAATTACTTGACACATTGGAAAGAATTAACAAACAAACAGAGCAAACTAGAATGCTGTTTGGCCTTAAACAGAGAGTACACAGTGGCGGGACACCTGACCACTGTGACTGACCTAAATTTAAGGAAAGCTTTGACTATGTACAGTACAGACTCAGTGCTATTGCTATTGAGAAATGCCGCCGTAGGCAGACCTGGCTCTCAAGAGAAGACTGTGCACACTGCCCACAAAATGAGGTGAAAACTGAGCTGCACTTCCTAACCTCCTGCCAAATATTTGACCATATTAGAGACAAATATTTCCCTCAGATTACAAAGATTCACAAAGAATTCTAAAACAACCCCAATTTTGATAAACTCCCATATCTACTGGGTGAAATACCACAGTGTGACATCACAGCAGCAACATTTGTGACCTGTCACCACGAGAAAAGGGCAACCAGTGAAGAACAAACACCATTGTAAATACAACCTATATTTATGTTTATTTATTTTCCCTTTTGTCCATGAACTATTTTGCACATTGTTACAACACTAAATATACATAATATGACATCTGAGATGTCCTTATTCTTTTGGAACGTCTGTGAGTGTAATGTTTACAGTTAATTTCTTATTGTTTATTTCACTTTTGTTTATTATCCACTTCACTTGCTTTGGTAATGTTAACATATGTTTCCCAAGCCAATAAAACCCTTGAATGGAATGGAATTGAGAGACAGATAGTAGATACAGGATAGCAGCATCGTGACAGTAGGGCTGGTGTTTCTCTGAAACCCCCCATTGGGCTTTGACTCCAGGGCTGAGTGACATAAGGAACGACACACTGCACCACAGCAGGACTGGACCAGAACCACTACAGGATGACGATCAGATGGAGACGAAACAACGAAAACCACCAAGATGACTGATATCACCTCATACCTTTACATATACTGTGTGTGTATTCTATACATACTTTGAGCGAGATGTATATATCACTGTTCAGTCATATACTGTATATGTAATACATTTGTACAGTAATAAAACATTGTATAATCATTAGGTAAGAGAAGGCATTTATACAACGGTCACCACCTCCGTGACTCTATTTTGTGTTTAAAATAGTTCAAGATATCTGCAGTTCTTTTCTTTTCTCTTTTTTATTTTTACATTTCAAGTTCATTTAACTTGATAACTAAACATCTTAACATAACCATTCACTTAACAAAATGGCTTATCCATTGTATTGTTGAATAACTAAACACTAAAAGTTCTCTGAGACCTGCCCAGATCATTGTTCATTTATGAACAGAGATTTGAATTACACCTCCGTTGTGTTCATGCAGCTTTTTGTCACGGTAATTATTGGTGCCGTAGTGAAAGAGGGGAACCGTTAAGATGTCACGGTAATTATTGGTGCCGTAGTGAAAGAGGGGAACCGTTAAGATGTCACGGTAATTATTGGTGCAGTAGCGAAAGAGGGGAACCGTTAAGATGTCACGATAATTATTGGTGCAGTAGTGAAAGAGGGGAACCGTTAAGATGTCACGATAATTATTGGTGCAGTAGTGAAAGAGGGGAACCGTTAAGATGTCACGATAATTATTGGTGCAGTAGTGAAAGAGGGGAACCGTTAAGATGTCACGATAATTATTGGTGCAGTAGCGAAAGAGGGGAACCGTTAAGATGTCACGATAATTATTGGTGCAGTAGTGAAAGAGGGGAACCGTTAAGATGTCACGATAATTATTGGTGCAGTAGTGAAAGAGGGGAACCGTTAAGATGTCACGGTAATTATTGGTGCAGTAGTGAAAGAGGGGAACCGTTAAGATGTCACGATAATTATTGGTGCCGTAGTGAAAGAGGGGAACCGTTAAGATGCGACCATGCAAATATATGACTTTAACTCAACTATTTTCCTTTTCTTCAACCATGGAAATCCTAATCTCTAAGTAAAGTAAACGTCTCCCCTCCCCTCTCACCAACTTGGCTCTGTGAAGGCAGATAATGATGTACAATCCAATAGAATTCCTTCTAATTAGTCCAGCCCCTTCCACCTTTGTGATGTGTAACTTTCTGAATAATTAATTGATGAAGCTTTAGCAGTAGTAGAAGAGCTGAAGCCAGCCCTGACACGCACCATTAAAATACTAATCAAGCAGTGTGATATAAAACTGAGATCTATGCCGTGGTATTACTCTAGAAGATGAACATTAAGTCCCATAAAGACTTCCTGCTTCCTTCCAGCCCTGTGCTAGGAGGCTGCACTCCATGGATCCCTTCTCAGAGGGAGTAATCTTAACCTATTCGTGACCGTGAAGAAAGGGAGGACCCTGATTAGAATGTGCAGGGCCACAACCCTTACAAAAGAAAACATGAAACAATCACATGGGAAAAGAACAAGTGAAACAAAACACGTGGTTTTCAGACACAGGTAACAATTAGAATTTTATTTTCAAGTGACATTTTTCACAAGTCGGAAAAGTGGAGTTTTTGGACACACGTGTGACATTTCACAGGAATTTTTCACATGTGAACAAATCACGTGAGATAAACAGACACGTTAGGGTTTCGGACACGTGTGAAGTTTCATGTTTTGCATGTGAAACCGGAGAAGAAGGCAGACGTTTTACATGCCCCCAGCCGATTGTGTATTTGTTTGTTTATTTGCGTTGTTTGTTGTTTAAACGGATTATGTACATAATGTTGCCACTACCGTCTCTTATGACCGAAAGTAGCTTCCTCGGGAACAGGCCCCGATCCCCGTGATCTGCGTGAAGGGGAGGCGGAGAAGGGTGGGCTGCCTTCTGAGAATTTGTAGGTGATCAAATTATCCCCCACTTCCCTCCACTCTGCTAGTGCAATCCTTGGAGAATAAAATCGGCGAGTTACGTAGAAGATTAAACTACCAACGGGACATTAAAAACTGTAACATCTTATGCTTCACGGAGTCGTGGCTGAACGACGACAATATCAACATACAGCTGGCTGGTTATACGATGTACCGGCAGGATAGAACAGCGGCGTCTGGTTAGACATGGGGCTGCAGACTATGTATTTTTCTAAATAACAGCTGGTGCACGATATCTAAGGAAGTCTCAAGCTATTGCTCGCCTGAGGTAGAGTATCTCATGATAAGCTGTAGACCACACTACCTACCGAGAGAGTTTTCATCTGTATTTTTCGTAGCTGTTTACATACCACCACAATCAGAGGCTGGCACTAAGACAGCAATGAATGAGCTGTATTCCTCCATAAGCAAACAAGAAAACGCTCAGCCAGAGGCGGCACTCCTAGTAGCCGGGGACTTTAATTCAGGGAAACTTAAATCTGTTTTACCAAATTTCTATTAGCATGTTAAATGTGCAACCAGAGGAAAAAGAACTCTGGACCATCTATACTCCACATATACAAAGCTCTCCCTCGCCCTCCATTCGGCAAATCTGACCATAATTCTATCCTCCTGATTTCTGCTTACAAGCAATAATTAAAGCAGGAAGCATTAGTGACAAGATCCATAAAAAAGTGGTCAGATGAAGCGGATGCTAAGCTACAAGACTGTTTTGCTAGCACAGACTGGAATATTTTCCGGGATTCCTCCGATGACATTGAGGAGTACACCACATCAGTCATTGGCTTCATCAATAAGTGCATCGATGACGTCGTCCCCACAGTGACCGAACATACATGCCCCAACCAGAAGCCATGGATTACAGGCAACATTCGCACTGAGTTAAAGGGTAGAGCTGCTGCTTTCCCTGAAGCTTATAAGAAATCCCGCTATGCCCTCCAACGAACCATCAAACAGGCAAAGCATCAATACAGGACTAAGATCAAATCGTACTACACCGGCTCTGACGCTTGTCAGATGTGGCAGGGCTTGCAAACCATTACAGACTACAAAGGGAAGCACAGCCGAGAGACAACCTCTCCCTCAACGTGATCAAGACAAAGGAGATGATTGTGGACTCCAGGAAAAAGAGGACCAAGCACGCCCCCATTCTCATTGATGGGGCTGCAGTGGAGCAGGTTGAGAGCTTCAAGTTCCTTGATGTCCACATCACCAACAAACTAACCTGGTTCAAGCACACCAAGACAGTCGTGAAGAGGGCACGACAAAGCCTATTCCCCCTCAGGAGACTGAAAAGATTTGGCATGGGTCCTCAGATCCTCAAATGGTTCTACAGCTGCACCATCGAGAGCATGGTTGCATCACTGCCTGGTATGGCAACTGCTCGGCCTCAGACCTTAAGGCACTGCAGAGGGTAGTGCGAATGGCCCAGTACATCACTGGGGCCGAGCTTCCTGCCATCCAGGACCTCTATACCAGACGGTGTTAGAGGAAGGCCCTAAACATTGTCAAAGACTCCAGCCACCCTAGTCACAGACTGTTCCCTCTGCTACCGCACGGCAAGCGGTAACGGAGCACCAAGTCTAGGTCGAAGAGGCTTCTAAAACAGCTTCTGCCCCCAAGCCATAGGAATACTGAACGTCTAGTCAAATGCCTACCCATGCTATTTGCTTTGCTTGCCGCTACACCACTGCTACTCTCTGTTGTCATCTATTCATAGTCACTTTAATAACTCCTACATACCAACATGTACATACTACCTCAACTAACCAGCATCCCCACAGATTGACTCTACTATCGGTACCCCCTTGTATATAGACTTGCTATTGTTATTTTACTGCTGCTCTTTAATTACTTGTAAACTTTTATCTATTTTTCTTATCCGTATTTATTTTTTAAACGGCATTGTTGGTTAGAGGCTTGTAAGTAAGAATTTCAATGATCACCTGTTGTATTGTGACTAATAACATTAAGTGCTTTTGTAACTGACAGGATTAGAACCCGGGTCTCCCGGGAAACCATGTCAAATGAACTGTCAAATGTCAAATGAACTGTCAAATGTCAAATGAACTGCGACCAACTTGGAATATATAAAAAGAACTGCAGATAACTTGAAATATTTCAAAACACAAAATAAACCGAGTCTGTCACACCCTGATCTGTTTCACCTGTTCCAGGTGTCGCTTATTTTCCCCAGTGTATTTATCCCTGTGTTTCCTGTCTCTCTGTACCGGTGTATTTATCCCTGTGTTTCCTGTCTCTCTGTACCAGTGTATTTATCCCTGTGTTTCCTGTCTCTCTGTACCAGTGTATTTATCCCTGTGTTTCCTGTCTCTCTGTACCAGTGTATTTATCCCTGTGTTTCCTGTCTCTCTGTACCAGTGTATTTATCCCTGTGTTTCCTGTCTCTCTGTACCAGTGTATTTATCCCTGTGTTTCCTGTCTCTCTGTACCAGTGTATTTATCCCTGTGTTTCCTGTCTCTCTGTACCAGTGTATTTATCCCTGTGTTTCCTGTCTCTCTGTACCAGTGTATTTATCCCTGTGTTTCCTGTCTCTCTGTACGAGTGTTTTTATCCCTGTGTTTCCTGTCTCTCTGTACCAGTGTATTTATCCCTGTGTTTCCTGTCTCTCTGTACCAGTGTATTTATCCCTGTGTTTCCTGTCTCTCTGTACCAGTGTATTTATCCTTGTTTCCTGTCTTTCTGTACCAGTGTATTTATCCCTGTGTTTCCTGTCTCTCTGTAGCAGTGTTTTTATCCCTGTGTTTCCTGTCTCTCTGTACCAGTGTATTTATCCCTGTGTTTCCTGTCTCTCTGTACCAGTGTATGTATCCCTGTGTTTCCTGTCTCTCTGTAGCAGTGTTTTTACCCCTGTGTTTCCTGTCTCTCTGTACCAGTGTATGTATCCCTGTGTTTCCTGTCTCTCTGTACCAGTGTATTTATCCCTGTGTTTCCTGTCTCTCTGTAGCAGTGTTTTTATCCCTGTGTTTCCTGTCTCTCAGTAGCAGTGTTTTTATCCCTGTGTTTCCTGTCTCTCTGTACCAGTGTATGTATCCCTGTGTTTCCTGTCTCTCTGTAGCAGTGTTTTTACCCCTGTGTTTCCTGTCTCTCTGTACCAGTGTATTTATCCCTGTGTTTCCTGTCTCCCTGTACCAGTGTATATATCCCTGTGTTTCCTGTCTCTCTGTACCAGTGTATTTATCTGAAACATATATATATATATAACATATTAAAACATAATAACTCTGACAGTGATAATTTGAACATGTTAAACAGGATAAATAATGAAACAGAACGCTATAGCTTCTCTTTCCTTTTCACAGGGCTTCTTCCAACGCTCACTGACTGTGAAGAAGAGAGGCATGTGCCTGCAGCAGTAACACCCCAAATGGAAATAAAACATTATTCTTTTTAACACATTTGAATTATTATTACTCAGGTTAGCTAAGTTACCTTTTTTACAGAATGGCATTACAGAATTTGGATCAATATGTGGAAACATTACTACTGCAACATGTTAACCCCACCTTTTCACATGTGAGGAGAATAACACTATTTAACCACCGCATGTGAACTTGCAATTCCACATGTGAATGTGAGATTTTCACATGTGGAGTTTTCGTACATGTGAAACTGCAAATGTGATTATTACATTATTACATTCCATATGTGAGATTTTCACATGGTATTTTTTTAATGGGAACTGCAAATTAGATTTTCACACATGATTGATTTTCACGTGAGTGATTTTGTAATTCCACATGTGAACATAAGAATTTCCACATGAGAGTTTTTCACATGGGAAACCTTTGAGCAAAGTTCACATACGCAACTGCAATCACACACTGTATGAGGTGAAAACATGTTTTTCTTTGTGGAACTGTAAATTTGACATGTCTTTTTATTTTTTTTTACAAGGGAAGGTATAACATTATAAGAGTGTCTAATGCCATGGCATCATCTAATGTGTTAGCAGTGTTGGACAGAACAGTCACTAAGAATTAAATGGTTGAAAAAAAAAAAAAATGATCGGCAATATTAGTTTTCCTTTTCAAAATGAACACACACAGCTACAGTTTCATAAATCCACAAAGGGAAGCGAACCAAACGGGACAACATGACAATGATGAACGCAACAGAATCCAATGCCCCGTCAGAGTCAACGCGGTGTGTCCTGTTGTGTTATGCAGAGGTCGATTGATCTGAGGAGACTGTTGTTCTTCTAGCAGTCGCTTCCAATTGCAAACGGACAGTCTCTGGTCGGACCAATAGCCAAGTGTCAAAACACACGTCACAGTAATCCACTGATGGAGGCAGGCATAGAGTACTACGCTTGGCCTTCTCCACTGTACTAGTGATGTTTAGCTCATAATTAGAGGGTACCTAAGAATAAACTGGAGCCATATGCTGTTTTATCCGTACACACATGAATTATGCCTCTTATAAACAGTACATGTTTGTAATGTATGGACATTTAAAAAATATTAAAAATAAAAAATAAAAATGTCCTGCTTCCAGGGATTCAACATGTAATGGTCACAAGGAATTCCATCAGGAAAATAAAGTAAAATCCACAGCTTCTGGCTAAAATCATGCAGATTTACCATGGCAGGGGCTGCCAAACAAATGGCACCATATACAATATCTAGTGCACTACTTTTTGACCAGAGCTCTGGTTAAAATTAGTGCACAAAATGGGGAATGGGGTGACATTTGGGATGCAGACAGGGACTGTGGATAAGATGTGCCAGGTTATAAATAGGAAGGCAGGCACAGTTGTACCCCCTGGTTGTGTCAATAGGACTACTGTTTCATAGGGTGCTAAAAGACTCCCTCGCTGACTCAATGCCAAAACACCCCCCAATGTCATGCAGTGTACTAATAGTGACATACTGGGGAAGAGCAGCCAGCCAGCAGGTCACTACCCAGGAGGAGATACATCATACTGGGGAAGAGCAGCCAGCCAGCAGGTCACTACCCAGGAGGAGATACATCATACTGGGGAAGAGCAGCCAGCCAGCAGGTCACTACCCAGGAGGAGATACATCATACTGGGGAAGAGCAGCCAGCCAGCAGGTCACTACCCAGGAGGAGATACATCATACTGGAGAAGAGCAGCCAGCCAGCAGGTCACTACCCAGGAGGAGATATATCATACTGGAGAAGAGCAGCCAGCCAGCAGGTCACTACCCAGGAGTAGATACATCATACTGGAGAAGAGCAGCCAGCCAGCAGGTCACTACCCAGGAGGAGATACATCATACTGGGGAAGAGCAGCCAGCCAGCAGGTCACTACCCAGGAGGAGATATATCATACTGGAGAAGAGCAGCCAGCCAGCAGGTCACTACCCAGGAGGAGATATATCATACTGGAGAAGAGCAGCCAGCCAGCAGGTCACTACCCAGGAGGAGATATATCATACTGGAGAAGAGCAGCCAGCCAGCAGGTCACTACCCCGGAGGAGATATATCATACTGGAGAAGAGCAGCCAGCCAGCAGGTCACTACCCAGGAGGAGATATATCATACTGGAGAAGAGCAGCCAGCCAGCAGGTCACTACCCAGGAGGAGATATATCATACTGGAGAAGAGCAGCCAGCCAGCAGGTCACTACCCAGGAGGAGATATATCATACTGGAGAAGAGCAGCCAGCCAGCAGGTCACTACCCAGGAGGAGATATATCATACTGGAGAAGAGCAGCCAGCCAGCCAGCAGGTCACTACCCAGGAGGAGATATATCATACTGGAGAAGAGCAGCCAGCCAGCAGGTCACTACCCAGGAGGAGATACATCATACTGGAGAAGAGCAGCCAGCCAGCAGGTCACTACCCAGGAGTAGATACATCATACTGGAGAAGAGCAGCCAGCCAGCAGGTCACTACCCAGGAGGAGATATATCATACTGGAGAAGAGCAGCCAGCCAGCAGGTCACTACCCAGGAGGAGATATATCATACTGGAGAAGAGCAGCCAGCCAGCAGGTCACTACCCAGGAGGAGATACATCATACTGGAGAAGAGCAGCCAGCCAGCAGGTCACTACCCAGGAGGAGATACATCATACTGGAGAAGAGCAGCCAGCCAGCAGGTCACTACCCAGGAGGAGATACATCATACTGGAGAAGAGCAGCCAGCCAGCAGGTCACTACCCAGGAGGAGATACATCATACTGGAGAAGAGCAGCCAGCCAGCAGGTCACTACCCAGGAGGAGATATATCATACTGGAGAAGAGTTGTCCTCAGACCAGCCAGTGTTGTCCTCAGACCAGCCAGTGTTGTCCTCAGACCAGCCAGTGTTGTCCTCAGACCAACCAGTGTTGTCCTCAGACCAGCCAGTGTTGTCCTCAGACCAGCCAGTGTTTTCCTCAGACCAGCCAGTGTTGTCCAGAGACCAGCCAGTGTTGTCCTCAGACCAGCCAGTGTTTTCCTCAGACCAGCCAGTGTTGTCCTCAGACCAGCCAGTGTTGTCCTCAGACCAGCCAGTGTTGCAGACAGAAGAGGAGAAGAAAGGCACCTTCATGTTGAAGCAGTAACATGTTGTGAAAGCTGTGAGTAAGTACATCTGAGGGTTGTATGAGATGAAAGCCTCCAGCAGGAGAGGTTTGAAAGGCACCACAACCTATGGTTCCACACAATCACAGTCCCCTTGCTGTGACAAACCAGAAAAGGGATAAGTCACAATCTATTTTGCACACGACGTTTGATTATTTTCTGGGAGCTGTAATGCATGGCGACCTATTGTTGCGTTAATCGGACATGAAGACGATGTCAACCAGAAAGAAGAGATGTTTATTTTCTTGGAGGAGAGAAGGGGTCATTTTCAATGGAAAATGTCAACATATCAGGCATATGATTGATGGTTGATTTAGTCATTTCAAATCAAAAACCCTGCAAGAGCAATGATTTACAGATACTGAAGTCCATCTGTAGATAAATACTGAACATGTAGTCCATCTGTAGATAAATACTGAACATGTAGTCCATCTGTAGATAAATACTGAACATGTAGTCCATCTGTAGATAAATACTGAACATGTATCCATCTGTAGATAAATACTGAACATGTAGTCCATCTGTAGATAAATACTGAACATGTAGTCCATCTGTAGATAAATACTGAACATGTAGTCCATCTGTAGATAAATACTGAACATGTAGTCCATCTGTAGATAAATACTGAACATGTAGTCCATCTGTAGATAAATACTGAACAATAAGTCCATCTGTAGATAAATACTGAACAATAAGTCCATCTGTAGATAAATACTGAACAATAAGTCCATCTGTAGATAAATACTGAACATGTATCCATCTGTAGATAAATACTG
>NC_060195.1:8966133-8993549 GCF_021184085.1 Oncorhynchus gorbuscha | reverse complement strand
GTTTAAAGCTCTCCTATACATCCAGTTTGAACTATAGGTTTTCTTCCCTGAATTTAACCCATCATTCGCTAACGTTCGTACAGTGTACAGCAGCGAGGCAAAGCAAGCTACATTTTGGTGTTCAGAAAGAAGATTTCCCCGCTCTGTGATTCTATCAATATAAAAAGCTATCAGCATTCCCATGAGGCCCCTCTAAGACATCAGTATCAGAGATCAGCGTTACACAGTGGAGAAAATGCATTTTCCCTGAAAGAGTCTAGATGAAGCTGTATGTCTCCTCCGTACACTACCTATCAATACAGGGGCATTGTACGTGGAGTGCCGTCGCTTTGGCATCAGGGTCGAGAGCGAATTACTTTTAAAAATACGTCATTTTTCAGTTTCACAATTTTTTTGCACTGCACATTGGGACAAGGGGAAAATTCCCTGTGCAAAGTGATATAAACAAAATAGGTACTGAGACCAAAACAAATATTGGATAAGGAAAACAAACAACAACAAACAGCATGTATGATTTTCTCGTATTTTGATTCACTTAACAAAAACTTTCTAATTTTATTTTTTTTATTTTTTTATTTTACCTTTATTTTACTAGGCAAGTCAGTTAAGAACAAATTCTTATTTTCAATGACAGCCTAGGAACAGTGGGTTAACTGCCTTGTTCAGGGGCTTTACAACAGATTTGTACCTTGTCAGCTCGGGGATTCAAACTTGCAACCTTCTGGTTACCTTCTGGTTACTAGTCCAACGCTCTAACCACTAGGCTACCCTGCCGCCCCAGCAGGCTACACTTGGTGGGGAAGGCAGCTGAGAATGAAGCCCTGACACCATTGGTTGCATTTTAGACCGCAGAGGAGAGTCTAACCAATTACCATCCTTTTAGGTGCTTTTTGCCACTTTTGGCTGCATCCTGCAAGTCTGCATCCATGCAGTTACCTCCTCCTCTAGGGAATATCAAGGGAAACTAAATCAGTTTGTGTGATAGGGAGGGAGGGAGGGAGGGAGGGAGGGAGGGAGGGAGGGAGGGAGGGGGAGGGAGGGAGGGAGGGAGGGAGGGGGAGGGAGGGAGGGAGGGAGGGAGGGAGGGAGGGAGGGAGGGAGGGAGGGAGGGAGGGAATGCACCTGAGAGGCCCAGTGATTTATTGCTACACTGTGCTAAAACCAAGTCGCCTTGCTATCTGCTTTAATTAGGAAATACTGTGGAGGCAACTGAGAGCACCAGGAACCCTTTAAATATCCTCCCTCCAAAAGCTGTGATGTTCACTGCACTATTCATCTACATTTAGAGGATATCACCACTATACATACTGTAGATATCACCACTATATACATGGATATACAGCTATATTTAACATGACGTACCACATACTGCAGCAGCATTGATGTGCAGACCACTGCACCATTCATCTACATTTAGAGGATATCACCACTATATCTGCAGCACTTCATATACAGTTATATCTTCCATAGAATACAGTTATATCTACCATAGAATACAGTTACATCTACCATATAATACAGTTATATCTACCATAGAATACAGTCATATATCTACCATAGAATGCAGTTATATCTACCATAGAATGCAATTATATCTACCATAGAATACAGTTACTGTATATCTACCATAGAATACAGTTATATCTACCATAGAATGCAGTTATATCTACCATAGAATACAGTTATATGTACCATAGAATACAGTTATATCTACCATATAATGCAGTTATATCTACCATAGAGTGCAGTTACTGTATATCTACCATAGAATGCAGTTATATCTACCATAGAATACAGTTATATCTACCATAGAATGCAATTATATCTACCATATAATACAGTTACTGTATATCTACCATAGAATGCAGTTATATCTACCATAGAATACAGTTATATCTACCATAGAATGCAGTTATATCTACCATAGAATGCAGTTATATCTACCATAGAATACAGTTACTGTATATCTACAATAGAATGCTATTTTATCTACCATAGAATACAGTTATATCTACCATAGAATGCAGTTATATCTATCATAGATTGCAGTTATATCTACCATACAATGCAGTTATATCTATCATAGAATGCAGTTATATCTGCCATATAATGCAGTTATATCTGCCATGGAATACAGTTATATCTACCATAGAATACAGTTATATCTACTATAGAATACAGTTATTGTCCTTAAAGCTCCGAGACAGGATTGTGTCGAGGCACAGATCTGGGGAAGGGTACCAAAACATTTCTGCAGCATTGAAGGTCTCCAAGAACACAGTGGCCTCCATCAATCTTAAATGGAAGAAACTAAGCAATCGGGGAAGAAGGTCCTTGGTCAGGGAGATGACAAAGGTCTCGATTGTCACGCCCTGGTCAAAATATATTATGTTTATTCTTCATTTATTTAGGTCAGGCCAGGGTGTGACATGGGTTATTGTGGTGTGTTTTTGTCTTTGGGTGTTGTGGGGTGTCTACGAGTGTAGCCGCACCAAGGTGCAGCGAGAGAAGGACTCGACATGGGAGGATGAACTGGACGGTGAAGGACCTTGGGCTCAGCCTGGAGAATATCGCCGCCCCAAGGAAGAACGCGGATGGAAGCCTGAGAGTCAGCCCCAAAATTTTCTTGGGGGGAGGCTCACAGGGAGTATGGCTATGCCAGGTAGAAGACCTGTGCAAACTCCCTGTGCTTACCGTGGGGCTAGAGAGACCGGGCAGGCACCGTGTTATGCTATGGAGCGCACGGTGTCTCCAGTGCAGGTGCATAGCCCGGTGCGGTACATACCAGCTCTTCGGATTGGCCGGGCTAGAGTGGGCATCGAGCCAGGTAAGGTTGGGCAGGTTCGGTGCTCAAGAGCTCCAGTGCGCCTGCACGGTCCGGTCTATCCAGAGCCACCTCCACACACCAGTCCTCCGGTGGCAGCTCCTCGCACCAGGCTTCCTGTGTGTGTTCTCGGTCAAGTCCCACCAGTGCCAGCACCACGCATCAGGCCTACAGTGCGCCTTGCGCCTCTCCAGCGCTGCCGGAGTCTCCCACCTGTTCAGCCAGAGCCTTCCTCATCTCCTGCCTGTTCAGCGCTGCCAGAGCCTTCCTCCTCTACAGCGCTGCTGGAGTCTCCTGCCTGTTTAGCGCAGCCAGAGCTGCCAGCCTGCATGGAACAGCCTGAGCTGTCAGTCTGCATAGAGCAGCCTGAGCTGTCAGTCTGCATGGAGCAGCCAGAGCTGCCAGTCTGCATGGAGCAGCCAGAGCTGCCAGTCTGCATGGAGCTGCCAGTATGCATAGAGCAGCCAGAGCTGCCAGTCTGCATGGAGCAGCCAGAGCTGACATTCTGCATGGAGCAGCCAAAGCTGACAGTCTGCATGGAGCAGCCAGAGCTGCCAGTCTGCATGGAGCAGCCAGAGCAGCTAGATCCGCCAGACAGCCAGGATCCGCCAGTCAGCCATGATCTTCCAGATCTGCCAGACAGCCAGACTCTTCCAGATCCGCCAGTCAACCAGACTCTTCCAGATCCACCAGCCAGCCAGGATCTGCCGGAGCCAACTACCTGCCTGAGCTTCCTCTCAGTGCTGAGCTTCCTCTCAGTGCTGGGTTTCCTCTCAGTGCTGGGCTTCCTCTCAGTCCCGAGCTGCCCCTCAGTCCCGAGCTGCCTCAGTCCGGAGCTGTCCCTCAGTCCCGAGCTGCCCCTCAGTCCCGAGCTGCCCTTCAGTCCCGAGCTGCCCCTCAGTCCCGAGCTGCCCTTCAGTCCCGAGCTGCCCCTCAGTCTCGAGCTGACCCTCAGTCCAGTGGGGTTCCGGGTGAGGACTACTAGGCCATGGTCGGCGGCGAGGGTGGACTATCCTAGGACACGAGGAAGGGTGACTAAGTCATTAATAGTGGGGTCCCGCGCCGGAGCCGGAGTCGCCACCATGGACAGAAGCCCACCCGGACCCTCCCTATTGTTTTGATGTGCGTCCGGGAGTCCGCACCTCAGGGGGGGGTTCTGTCACGCCCTGGTCAAAATATATTATGTTTATTCTTCATTTATTTCGGTCAGGCCAGGGTGTGACATGGGTTATTGTGGTGTGTTTTTGTCTTGGGGTTTTGTGGGGAGTCTACGTAGTCTATGGCTGCCTGAGGCGGTTCTCAATCAGAGTCAGGTGATTATCGTTGTCTCTGATTGGGAACCATATTTAGGCAGCCATATTCTTTGAGTGTTTCGTGGGTG
This sequence comes from Oncorhynchus gorbuscha, assembly GCF_021184085.1. NCBI lineage: Eukaryota > Metazoa > Chordata > Actinopteri > Salmoniformes > Salmonidae > Oncorhynchus > Oncorhynchus gorbuscha. The sequence continues at coordinate 8,989,344 of NC_060195.1, read as the reverse complement.
ATTGTTCCTGTCTTTGTGTTTGCACCAGATAGGCCTGTTTCGGTTTTCATTATTTCATTTAATAATTTTTGTAGTTTCTGCTTGTATAGTTTTTCCTTCATTAAAATGTATCATGAATCATCATCACGCTGCATTTTGGTCCGATACTTGTTCCACCTCTTCGTCAGAGGAGGAGATAGAAGAGAGCCGTTACATCAATGATAACTCTGCCAGAACTCCAGAGTTCCTCTTGGAGATGGGAGAACCTTCCAGAAAGACAACCATCTCTGCAGCCCTCCACCAAGCAGGCCTTTACGGTAGAGTGGCCAGACAGAAGCTTCAAAAAAGGCACATGACAGCCAACTCGGGTTTTTCCAAAACAGATACAAGATTCTCTGGTCTGATGAAACAAAGATTGAACTCTTTGTCCTGAAAGCCAAGCATCATGTCTGGAGGAAACCTGGCACCATCCCTACGTTGAAGCATGGTGGTGACAGCATCATGCTGTGGGGATGTTTTTCAGGGACTAGGAGACTAGTCAGGATTGAGGGAGATGAACAGAGCAGAGTACAGAGTACAGAGAGATCCTTGATGAAAACCTGCTCAAGAGCGCTCAGGATCTCAGACTGGGGCGAAGGTTTACCTTCCAACAGGACAACGACCAAGACAACGCAGGAGTGGCTTCGGGACAACTCTCTGAAAGTCCTTGAGATACATTTTATTATCTTTTTTAACTTTTGTCAATTTAGTAAATATTTTCTTACCTCTATTTCTTGAACTGCACTGTTGGTTAAGGGCTCGTAAGTAAGCATTTCACAGTAAGGTCTACACCTGTTGTATTCAGCGCATGTGACAATTTTACTTTTATTTTATTTGAAATAGCTGTGCAGCAACACTCCCAATCCAACCTGAGAGAGCTTGAGAGGATCCGCAGAAAATAATGGGAGAAACTCCCCAAGTACAGTTGTGCCAAGCTTGTAGTGTCACACCCAAGAATACTCAAGGCTGTAATCACTGCCAAAGGTGCTTCATCAAAGTACTGAGAAAAGGGTCTGAATACTGATGTAAATGTGGTATTTTTGTATATATTTTTTTTATGTCTATGTCTAAAAAATGTTTTTTCATTTTTTCATTATGTGATGTTGTGATGTCATTATGGGATATTGTGATGTCATTGTGGGGTGTTGTGATGTCATTATGGGATATTGTGATGTCATTGTGGGGTGTTGTGATGTCATTATGGGATATTGTGATGTCATTGTGGGGTGTTGTGATGTCATTATGGGATATTGTGATGTCATTGTGGGGTGTTGTGATCTCATTATGGGATATTGTGATGTCATTGTGGGGTGTTGTGATGTCATTATGGGGTATTGTGTGTAGATTGATGAGGGGAAAAAACAATTTAATACATTTCATAATAAGACTGTAACGTAACAAAATGTGTAAAAAAGTCAAGGGGTCTGAAAACTCTCCAAATGCACAGTCTATCTATCATAGATATATTGCTATCAGCATTGAAATTCAGACCACTGCACCATTCCAGATACATTTAGAGTATATAAGCGCTATATATACTACAGATTATAGCATGGATATATAGCTATATCCAAAATATATAATAATATATACCATACCTACCATATACATATACAGCCACCAGCATTGATGTGCAGAGCACTGCACCATGCCTGATACATGTACAGGATATCACCACTATATTAACATTACACAGATTTATTTACCAGGTGCTCGGGGTTTTATCATTTCACTGTGAGACGGTGTGCTTTATGACTATTTGGTGGTTGTGTGAATGGCTGTTTTCATGACGGTCCTGTGAGGATCCAAATGGGTCAGATCAGCTTGGCAATGGTTGACTTCAAAACAGACTCTCTCTCACTCCACAGAGAGGAGGGAGGAGGAAGCTTGTGGGGGGTGTTGACAGTTGTAAATCAAGGATTAGAACTTTCAGCTATCTCCCTCTCCAACATTCACACAGGAATGTGCCTTTGTTTCACAGACGTTTTCCCTCACGAAACTCTCACAAGTTCTAAAGCGAATACTGGAACAATATTTCTAATATAGAATTTTTGTAAATACATTTTTTATTTCACCTTTATTTAACCCGGTAAGCCATTTGAGAACAAGTTCTCATTTACAACTGTGACCTGGCCAAGATAAAGCATAGCAATGCGACACAAACAACAACACAGAGTTACACATGGAATAAAAAAAACGTACAGTCAATAACACAATAGAAAAAATCTATATACAGTGTGTGCAAATGAGGTAAGATTATGGAGGTAAGGCAATAAATAGGCCGTAGTGACGAAGTAATTACAATTTAGCAATTAAACACTGGAGTGATAGATGTGCAGGAGATGAATGTGCAAGTAGAGATACCGGGGTGCAAATGAGAGAAAAAAACAACAAAATGGGGATGAGGTAGTTGGATGGGCTAATTACCGATGGGCTATGTACAGGTGCAATGATCTGCGAGCTGCTCTGACAGCTGATGCTTAATGTTAGAGAGGGAGATATGAGTCTCCAGCTTCAGTGGGGAATGGTCAGAGGCGATCTAAAAAAAAAGAACAATGTCATATTGGTTGTTATTTTGTGATGTCATGAAAAATGTCCTCTACATTGTGTATGAAATATGAAAAATGATGAAGGGTCGCCGGATGCCGAGTGACAGCAGAGGAGAGCAGGGGGGTACCCCTTTCGGACAATCATAACCTTACAAGCGTGCCACAAAAAGGCCCAACAACCTTTCCAAGAAAGCCTGGTTCCGACAGAAATCCAAGAAGATCCAAGACATTTACAGGTAAATACATGAATGATTTCTTACTCCAAACAGGAGGTGGTTCATGTGGAAAGTATAGTATTACCGTGAGAGTAGTTTCTAAATGTAGCAAAGTATTATGTCTCTGCCCATCTCTCTCTCCATCTCCTTTGTTACAAGCCACCATATTGTGTCAGTCCGCTAGGGACCTGTTTTAATGTGTTAAGTGTGTATGTTTATCTTGTGTTACCATTTAGTTACCTAGTAAATAAATAACCAAACCAATTTGTGTAGTACTGAATCATAAGTAAGGCCGGGGTTTTTGCAGATGCAGGAGGTTGCGAATGTTCAGAATGATGATATGATATGAGGTTATGATGAATACGTTCACCGTTTTATGGATGTGATAGGTAAAGATCTTTAGAATGTAATTCGGGAGATGGTAACTCATTGAACAACCGCTCTCGTGGTGCCCCAAATCCTAATGATATTAATTGATGCATGATTAATTAAATCGGGTAACAATTAAACATAGTTAGTTGATTAGATAAAAAACAGTCATCAGATAAATGAAAGTGTAGTCATGACAGCTGTGTGAATGCAAAGATTTCAGCAAAAGACACACAATGTCACGAGTCCGACCGAGGGTGTTTCCCCTTCCCGGGCGGGTGGCGCTCTGTTGTAGAGGTACGTGTTAGTGCCTGGTCGTGATTTTTTCCATTGTACATTTTTGAATCCCTGCGGTTGGGAACGTAACTTTTGTGAGCACCCTGTGGTGCGTTTGTGCTATTAAAATACGCACAGCATTGAACTCTGTCTCCTGCATTTGACTCCACACCCACGACACCCGGAACATTACACACAAGGTCATGTTCCCCCCACTTTTGAAACCAAAGTTATGCCCCTGATATCTACAGTAGATGTACAGCTATACTGTATCTAGACACATCTACCATATACATTACCAGTCAAACATGTTAGATTGCCTACTCATTCAAGGGTTTTTCTCTATTTTTACTTTTTTCTACATTGTAGAATAATATTTAAGACATTAACCAAATTGAGATGTTTTGTGATGAGTTGGACCGCAGAGTGAAGGAAAATTAGACGACAAGTGCTCAGCATATATGGGAACTCCTTCAAGACTGTTGGAAAAGCATTCCAGGTGAAGCTGGTTGAGAGAATGCCAAGAGTGTGCAAAGCTGTCATCAAGGCAAACTTTGGCTCTTTGGTAGAATCTCAAACATAAAATATATTTTGATTTGTTTCACACTTTTTTGGTTACTACATGATTCCATATGTGTTATTCCATAGTGTTGATGTCTTCACTATTATTCTACAATGTAGAAAATAGTAAAAATAAAGAAAAACCCTTGAATGAGTAGGTGTTGCAAAACTTTTGACCGGTAGTGTGTGTATGGCCTTGTATTATATATATAGTCTTGTATTTTATATATAGTCTTGTATTTTATATATAGCCTTGTATTATATATATAGTCTTGTATTATATAGTCTTGTATTTTATATATAGTCTTGTATTTTATATATAGCCTTGTATTATATAGTCTTGTATTTTATTTATAGCATTGTATTGTATATTTAATCTTGTATTATATATATGGTCTTGTATTTTTGTCACGACTTCCGCAGAGGTTGGCTCTCCTGCCCGTTCGGGCTGTGCTCGGCGGTCGTCATCACCATCCTATTAGCCACTACCGATCCCTTTTCGGTTATCTGTTGGTTTTGTCTGATTGTTTTCACCTGTGTTAGTTAATTAGTATCTGTATATAATGTAGGTTGTCCCGCCCTTGTTTTGTGCGGGATTGTTTGTTTTTTACATTTCGTTTCGTTTTATTTCTCCGGTTTGTCTGTTTATTCCTGTTTTGGATATTTTCACCCTGTTTGTATTTTTGGGTTGTCCATGTTTATTGTTGTTCACCGGAGAATAAACCTTTATTCATTATTTGCTCTCTGCGCCTGATTCCACCCACCTTGACTAGTCGTGACAGAATCCCGCACCTCCCATGGAATCAGCAGGAGCAGCAGCGTCTCCTCTCCCATCGATGGAGGAGAGGGTCCTACATCATACCAGCATGATTCACCGGATTGGTTCTGCTATGGACCAAATTATGGAGAGAATGGATCGATGGGAGAGGAGTGGCCTCCCCACCTCATCTCTAGCAACCCCTTCTCCAGTACCTCCTGTTTCTGCGACCACATCTGGCTCTGGGGCTCTTCGGCTGACACTCCCACGGGAGTTTGACGGATCGGTGGCTGGGTGCCAGGGTTTCCTCCTTCAACTGGAATTATACCTGGCTACCGTGCGTTCTGCTCCTTCTGGAGAGGAGAGCGTGCTCGCCCTCGTCTCCTGCTTGACTGGGCGAGCCCTCGAGTGGGTCAACGCTGTGTGGAATGGTCCGGACTCGGCTAAGGATAATTACCCAGAGTTCACCCGCCGATTCCGAGCTGTTTTTGACCATCCACCCGAGGGTCAGGCGGCGGGTGAACGGCTGTTTCACCTGCGTCAGGAGACGAGGAGCGTCTAGAGTTTAGGACGTTGGCAGCAGGAGCAGCATGGAACGACAGGACCTTGATTGATCATTTTAGATGTAGTCTCAGGGAGGACGTCCGCAGGGAGCTGGCATGTCGGGACACCACATATTCACTGGATGGACTTATCGATCTGGCTATCCGTCTCGACAACCTGCTGGCTGCTTGCGGGCGTTCGGATCAGGTCCTGTCGTTTCCAATCGCCAGCCCCCCTGATCCTATCCCTATGGAATTAGGAGGTACGGCTTCTAGGGGGACCGGAGGAGGAGTGTCCTCCTGCACCAGTTGTGGTCGACGAGGGCACACGTCCGACCGGTGCTGGAGGAACTCTTCTAGGAGTCGGGAGAACAGGCATAACACTGCTCGATCACCCCAGGTGAGTAAGCACCAAACTCATTCTGATTAGCCTGTTCCTTATAGATTCACCTGCGTTTCCAGTGGTGTTGGGGGTTCCCTGGTTAGCTCAACACAGCCCGGTGATTTTCTGGCGACAGGGGGCTCTTAAGGGGTGGTCAGAGGAGTGTTCAGGTAGGTGTATAGGATTTGCCGTTGGTGCGACTACGGTGGAGAGTCCAGACCAAGTTTCCACCGTGCGCATTCCCTCTGAATATGCCGATTTTGCCGATCGCCGATCGCCGATCTCCTTCAGTAAAGGGAGGGCGACCAAATTACCACCTCATCGTCGAGAGGACTGCGCGATAAACCTTCTGGAAAACGCTGCACTTCCTAGGAGTCACGTTTATCCATTGTCCCAGGAGGAGACAGTTGCGATGGAAACATATGTTTCCGAATCGCTGGGACAGGGGTACATTCAGCCCTCCATATCACCCGTTTCCTCAAGCTTCTTTTTTGTGAAGAAGAAGGATGGAGGTCTGCGTCCATGTATTGATTATAGAGGTCTAAATTCAATTACAGTGGGGTTTAGTTACCCACTACCTCTCATCGCTACGGCAATGGAATGATTTCACGGGACGCAATTCTTCACAAAACTGGACCTGAGGAGCGCGTATAATCTGGTACGTATCCGGGGAGGAGATGAGTGGAAAACCGCATTTAGTACTACTTCTGGTCATTATGAGTACCGCGTCATGCCATACAGTTTGAAGAATGCTCCAGCCGTTTTCCAATCCTTCGTAGATGAGATTCTCCGAGACCTGCTCGGTCAGGGAGTGGTAGTGTACATTGATGACATCTTGATCTATTCTGCCACACGCGCGGAGCATGTGTCTCTGGTGCGTAAGGTACTTGGGTGACTACTGGAGCATGACCTGTATTGCAAGGCGGAGAAATGTGAGTTTTTCAAACAGTCCGTTTCCTTCCTGGGGTATCGTATTTCCACCTCCGGGGTGGTAATGGAGGATGATCGCGTTACAGCCGTGCGTAATTGGCCGACTCTGACCACTGTGAAAGAAGTGCAGCGGTTTTTAGGGTTTGCCAATCACTACCGGAGGTTTATCCGGGGTTTTGGTCAGGTGGCGGCTCCCATCACCTCACTGCTGAAGGGAGGACCGGTGCGCTTGCGCTGGTCAGCAGAGGCGGACAGGGCTTTCAGTCGTCTGAAGGAGCTGTTCACCAATGCGCCCGTGTTGGCGCATCCGGATCCCTCTTTAGCGTTCATAGTGGAGGTGGATGCGTCCGAGGCTGGGGTTGGAGCCGTGCTGTCCCAACGCTCGGGCGTGCCATCCAAACTCCGCCCCTGTGCTTTCTTTTCGAGCAAACTCAGCCCAGCGGAGCGAAACTATGATGTGGGGGACCGGGAGTTGTTAGCTGTAGTCAAGGCTCTGAAGGTGTGGAGACATTGGCTTGAGGGGGCTAAATACCCTTTTCTCATCTGGAATGACCATCGTAATCTCAAGTACATCCGGGAAGCTAAGAGACTAAATCTACGTCAGGCTAGATGGGCCATGTTTTTTACTAGGTTTCAGTTTACCCTCACATATCGGCCAGGCTCCCAAAACACCAAAGCTGACGCACTGTCTCGCCTCTATGATACAGAGGAACGGTCAGCAGCGCCAACTCCCATCATTCCACCGTCATGTCTTGTGGCACCGGTGGTATGGGAGGTAGATGCTGAGATAGAGAGGGCCTCACGGTCAGAGCCGGCTCCTCTTAACTGTCCAGTAGGGACCAAGTATGTGCCAAGGGTGGTCCGGGACAAGCTAATTAGGTGGACTCATACTCTTCCCTCCACGGGTCATCCTGGTATCAAGAGGACAGTGCAGAGTCTGAGAGGGAAATACTGGTGGCCCACACTGGCTAAAGACGTGAGAATTTATGTCTCCTCCTGCTCAGTGTGTGCTCAGAGCAAGGCTCCTCGGCACCTACCTAGAGGGAAATTACAACCCCTCCCCGTTCCACAACGGCCGTGGACACATTTATCAGTGGATTTTCTTACCGACCTTCCCCCGTCCCAGGGAAGTACTACGATCCTGGTCGTTGTAGATCGGTTTTCTAAGTCCTGTCGTCTTATTCCGTTGCCCGGTCTTCCTACGGCCCTGCAGACTGCTGAGGCTTTGTTTACCCATGTCTTCCGGCACTATGGGGTGCCTGAGGACATCGTCTCTGATTGGGGTCCCCAATTCACGTCCAGAGTGTGGAGGGCGTTTATGGAGAGACTGGGGGTCTCGGTTAGCTTAACCTCAGGTTTTCACCCCGAGAGTAATGGGCAGGTGGAGCGCGTTAACCAGGATGTGGGCAGGTTTCTGCGGTCCTACTGTCGGGACCGGCCTGGTGAGTGGGCAAGGCATGTTCCATGGGCCGAACTAGCCCAGAACTCCTTACGCCACTCCTCTACTAATAGTCTCCTTTTGAGTTTGTGTTGGGTTACCAGCCGGTCCTGGCTCCATGGCATCAGAGTCAGACCGAGGCTCCTGCGGTGGAGGAATGGGTACAGCGCTCCAAGGACACCTGGAAAGCCGTTCAGGACTCATTACGGTTAGCGAGAGAACGGCAGAAGAGGAGCGCTGACCAGCACCGCAGTGAGACCCCCGTGTTTGTACCGGGGGACAGGGTCTGGCTCGCGTATACTGCGGGAGCCGCGCGTCAGGGGGGGAGTACTGACAGCCGAAACGAAATGTAAAAAACAAACAATCCCGCACAAAACAAGGGCGGGACAACCTACATTATATACAGATACTAATTAACTAACACACAGGTGAAAACAATCAGACAAAACCAACAGATAACCGAAAAGGGATCGGTAGTGGCTAATAGGACGGTGACGACAACCGCCGAGCACAGCCCGAACGGGCAGGAGAGCCAACCTCGGCGGAAGTTGTGACAATATAACCCAACTATATGAATATCTGATCAACCAAATGTGATAGTATCCATTGCTATGGGCCATTCTGGCTCGGACAAGGTTGACTTTTATTTAAATCAAAGTTTTCTAATGTTTTGGTTGATAGAACAGAAACCACAAACCAACAGACAAAGATATACACCCCCCCCCTCCCTCCCCATTTACAGGGCCTGCTTATCTGAGCTCATGTCAAAGTAGGGATTTTAAACTGTCAGGTGTTGTAGTCCATATGTTAATATTCTCAGAGATTGAAAGCTGAAGTTGAGCTATGTCCATGAATGAGGAAAGCCATTGCTGATGTGTGTGTGTGGGACTTGCTGATGTGTGTGTGGGACTTGCTGATGTGTGTGTGGGACTTGCTGATGTGTGTGTGTGGGACTTGCTGATGTGTGTGTGGGACTTGCTGATGTGTGTGTGGGACTTGCTGATGTGTGTGTGGGACTTGCTGATGTGTGTGTGTGGGACTTGCTGATGTGTGTGTGTGGGACTTGCTGATGTGTGTGTGGGACTTGCTGATGTGTGTGTGGGACTTGCTGATGTGTGTGTGTGGGACTTGCTGATGTGTGTGTGGGACTTGCTGATGTGTGTGTGGGACTTGCTGATGTGTGTGTGGGACTTGCTGATGTGTGTGTGTGGGACTTGCTGATGTGTGTATGTGGGACTTGCTGATGTGTGTGTGGGACTTGCTGATGTGTGTGTGTGGGACTTGCTGATGTGTGTGTGGGGGACTTGCTGATGTGTGTGTGTGGGACTTGTTGATGTGTGTGTGGGACTTGATGATGTCGAAGTGTGGGACTTGCTGATGTGTGTGTGGGACTTGCTGATGTGTGTGTGGGACTTGCTGATGTGTGTGTGGGACTTGCTGATGTGTGTGTGTGGGACTTGCTGATGTGTGTGTGGGACTTGCTGATGTGTGTGTGGGACTTGCTGATGTGTGTGTGGGACTTGCTGATGTGTGTGTGTGGGACTTGCTGATGTGTGTGTGGGGGACTTGCTGATGTGTGTGTGGGACTTGCTGATGTGTGTGTGGGACTTGCTGATGTGTGTGTGTGGGACTTGCTGATGTGTGTGTGGGACTTGCTGATGTGTGTGTGGGACTTGCTGATGTGTGTGTGGGACTTGCTGATGTGTGTGTGGGACTTGCTGATGTGTGTGTGTGGGACTTGCTGATGTGTGTATGTGGGACTTGCTGATGTGTGTGTGGGACTTGCTGATGTGTGTGTGTGGGACTTGCTGATGTGTGTGTGGGGGACTTGCTGATGTGTGTGTGTGGGACTTGTTGATGTGTGTGTGGGACTTGATGATGTCGAAGTGTGGGACTTGCTGATGTGTGTGTGGGACTTGCTGATGTGTGTGTGTGGGACTTGCTGATGTGTGTGTGTGGGACTTGCTGATGTGTGTGTGTGGGACTTGCTGATGTGTGTGTGGGACTTGCTGATGTGTGTGTGTGGGACTTGCTGATGTGTGTGTGGGACTTGCTGATGTGTGTGTGTGTGGGACTTGCTGATGTGTGTGTGTGGGACTTGCTGATGTGTGTGTGTGGGACTTGTTGATGTGTGTGTGGGACTTGATGATGTCAAAGTGTGGGACTTGCTGATGTGTGTGTGTGTGGGACTTGCTGATGTGTGTGTGTGTGGGACTTGCTGATGTGTGTGTGGGACTTGCTGATGTGTGTGTGTGTGGGACTTGCTGATGTGTGTGTGTGGGACTTACTGATGTGTGTGTGTGGGACTTGTTGATGTGTGCGTGTGGGACTTGATGATGTCGAAGTGTGTGACTTGCTGATGTGTGTGTGGGACTTGCTGATGTGTGTGTGTGTGGGACTTGCTGATGTGTGTGTGGGACTTGCTGATGTGTGTGTGTGGGACTTGCTGATGTGTGTGTGTGGGACTTGCTGATGTGTGTGTGTGGGACTTGCTGATGTGTGTGTGTGGGACTTGCTGATGTGTGTGTGGGACTTGCTGATGTGTGTGTGGGACTTGCTGATGTGTGTGTGGGACTTGCTGATGTGTGTGTGTGGGACTTGCTGATGTGTGTGTGTGGGACTTGCTGATGTGTGTGTGTGGGACTTGCTGATGTGTGTGTGTGGGACTTGCTGATGTGTGTGTGTGGGACTTGCTGATGTGTGTGTGTGGGACTTGCTGATGTGTGTGTGTGGGACTTGCTGATGTGTGTTTGTGGGACTTGCTGATGTGTGTGTGGGGGACTTGCTGATGTGTGTGTGGGACTTGCTGATGTGTGTGTGGGACTTGCTGATGTGTGTGTGTGGTAATGCAACCATTCTCTTGGCTGCTGTTTGGCCGGCAAGCCAAATCCTTTCTTTTTTTGTTGCCTGTATGTTAGATTCAGTGAACAGTCATCATTAAGTAGTAGAACATTGAAAAGACATGGGAGACAAGACTTACTTAGTCTTACTTACTTAACCAGATTGCTAAAACAGTGTACACACACGCCATATACAATAATAATGTCTGGTTCGATCTAGATCACTGAGTTGAGGGTTGCCAGATCTGTCTAAATGCCAAAGTCAGTTTTTATATTCTAACATCTCTGTCCCCAAATTGAGGTGAAAAGTCTTCCTCTTGGGTCGCAGCATTAACATTAGACAGTCTGTATTTTAAAACTTTGAATTACTTACAAAAGTATTGCATCATTGTAGTGTGGTGTGCCTCCATTGCATAATTGATGATCCTAGAATTGAACTATAGTTTTTAACTACATTTTCTGCTAACTAGAGCCTCAGAGTGTTACATCAGGGAATATCTTAAATGATCCCATTTGAATGACTGGGAAAGTGTTCCTGTAATTTAGGAGAACACTATACTAAATGAGGATTTATGAGGACTATGAATGTCTAAGGATATGTTTATTGATATGAGAACATTCTTTACAGTGCAAGTTTTGAGCATTCATCATCTCTTTCGCTCCGAACACTTTATACACGAAGGAGGATACCCTGTAACAATGGCCTAATAATCACATTTGCAATTTTAATGGAGCGACACAAGCTCATTGACATGAAGAGCACTAAAGACTGAGCGTCTGTCTGTGTTTCTTGCAGGGAGTAGGTTAAGGATTTAGCTCCAGTGTTGCGTTCCCCTAACAGCCGTCTCTGCATCTGCCTGGGAAAAGCAGTTTAAATCCATTCAGTCTGAGCCGGGAGACATCTCAACATAATTCACTTGACTTGCCATGTTACAAGCCATGTCAATCCTTTGTATGGGCCTGTTAGAGTAGAAGACTACCCTTACAGTATTCAAGGATGTTTTTGGTACCGAACAAACCTGTGTTACATTTTAGATTAATGAGATTATTAATGGAATCATATACTACTAAAGCAAAACATCTTCTACGGTAAAATATGTAAGGTTTGACTTCATAGGGATCTTCCTCCAATGTCTCAGCACAATACTGTAATTTATCAACATTTAGTATGACGCACCAAGGATAAATGTGACAGTTATAAGATTTTTCATGCAATTATAATAACACAGAGAAATGTGTACAGAGCAGACACTACTTTCACATATGTGGAACTTGAAGCTGCATAGCGATGTTTGATACACTGCTGATTTTGCAGGTTTTCCTACTTACAAAGCATGTAGAGGTCTGTAATTTTGATCATAGGTACACTTCAACTGTGAGAGACGGAATCTAAAACAAAAATCCAGAAAATCACATGTATGATTTTTAAGTAATTAATTTGCACTTTATTGCATGGCATAAGTATTTGATACATCAGAAAACCAGAACTTAATATTTGGTACAGAAACCTTTGTTTGCAATTACAGAGATCATACGTTTCCTGTAGTTCTTGACCAGGTTTGCACACACTGCAGAAGGGATTTTGGCCCACTCCTCCATACAGACCTTCTCCAGATCCTTCAGGTTTCGGGGCTGTCGCTGGGCAACACGGACTTTCAGCTCCCTCCAAAGATGTTCTATTGGGTTCAGGTCTGGAGACCGGCTCGGCCACTCCAGGACCTTGAGATGCTTCTTGCTTAATGTATAAAATAGGACAAGTAAAGAAAAACCCTTGAATGAGTAGGTGTTCTAAAACTTTAGACTGGTACTGTATAAAATGTTAATACAACAAGGCTATACATATAATACAAGGCCATATATATATATAATACAAGGCTACACAGTATATACAAAAGTATGTGGACTCCCATTCGAATGAGTGGATTCGGCTATTTCACCTATACCCGTTGCTGACAGGTGTATAGAATTCGAGCACACAGCCATGCGATCTCCGCAGACAAACACTGGCAGTAGAATGACCTTACAGAAGATCTCAGTGACTTTCAACGTGGCACCGTCATAGGATGCCACCTTTCCATAAAATGTGTTTGTCAAATTTCTGCCCTGCTTGAGCTGCCTCGGTCAACTGTCAACTGCCACGGTCAACTGCCTCGGTCAGCTGTTATTTTGAATTATACAGCAGGTGGGTCTATCCTGGAAAATGATTGGTTAAAACCGCATAACAGCCAGGGTCAATTCCATAAATTACCACTGGCTAAAGGTAATACATATATATATTTTTTTTTAAATCCCAGACCCCGTCCCCGCAGGAGGCCTTTTGCCTTTTGTTATGCTGTCAATGTAAATAAGAATTTGTTCTTGACCGACTTGCCTAGTTAAATAAAGGTTAAATAAATAAAATAAAATAAAAAAGCTATGACATTGACATGCCTATTTACTCTGTTCCATCTCACTGTGCAATACACTGTTTCCTTACAAAAGTTCCAAAATAATAACAACATTTTAAATGTCCTTATGTATGTACAGTGTTGTAACGGTGTGCAATTGGTTAAAGTACAAAAGGGAAAATGGTGTTTGTTCTTCACTGGTTGCCCTTTTATTTTTCTGAATCTTTTCTCTTTCTTTTTCAAAATTGGATTTGTTTCTGAATTCTTTGTGGATCTGTGTAATCTGAGGGAAATATGTGTCTCTAATATGGTCATTCATACATTTGGCAGGACGTTAGAAAGTGCAGCTCAGTTTCCACCTCACTTTGTGAACAATGAGCACATAGCCTGTCTTCTCTTGAGAACCAGGTCTGCCTACAGCGGCCTTTCTCAATAGCAAGGCTATGTTCACTGAGTCTGTACATAGTCAAATATTTCCTTAAGTTTGGGAAAGTCACAGTGGTCAGGTATTCTGCCGCTGTGCACTCTCTGTTTAGGGCCAAATAGCATTCTAGTTGGCTCTGTTTTGTAAATCCTTTCCAATGTGCCAAGTAATTATATTTTTGTTTTCGCATGATTTGGTTGGGTCTAATTGTGTTCCTGTCCTGGGGCTCTGTAGGGTGTGTTTGTGTTAGTGAACAGAGCCCCAGGACCAGCTTGCTTAGGGGACTCTTCTCCAGGTTCATCTCTCTGTAGGTGATGGCTTTGTTATGGAAGGTTTGGGAATTGCTTCCTTTTCATTGGTTGCGGAATTTAATGGCTCTTTTCTGGATATTTTGTCATTAGCGGGTATCGGCCTGATTCTGCTCTGCGTGCGGACCCCAGACCTCACAACCATAAGGGTAATGGGTTCTATAGCTGATTCAAGTATTTTTAGCCAGATCCTAATTGTTATGTCAAATTTGATGTTCCCTTTGATGGCATAGAAGGCCATTCTTGCCTTGTCTCTCAGATCATTCACAGCTTTGAAGTTAAATGTCTCCTGTTTGCTGATGATCTGGTGCTTCTGTCCCCAACCAAGGAGGGCCTACAGTAGCACCTATATCTTCTGCACAAATTCTGCCAGACCTGTTTCCTGACAGACCTGGGCCCTGACAGACCTGGGCCCTGCCAGACCTGGTTCCTGACAGACCTGGGCCCTGCCAGACCTGGGCCCTGACAGACCTGGGCCCTGCCAGACCTGGTTCCTGACAGACCTGGGCCCTGCCAGACCTGGTTCCTGACAGACCTGGGCCCTGCCAGACCTGGGCCCTGACAGACCTGGGCCCTGAAAGAAAATCCCAGTAAGACAAAAAATAATGGTGTTCTAAAAAAAAGTCCAGTTCCCAGGACCACAAATTTAATTTGACCTTTATTTAACCAGGCAAATCATTTAAGAACAAAGTCTTATATTCAATGACAGCCTAGGAACAGTGGGTTAACTGCCTGTTCAGGGGCAGAATGACAGATTAGTACATTGTCAGCTCGGGGGTTTGAACTTTCAACCTTCCGGTTCCTAGTCCAACTCTCTAACCACTAGGCTACCCTGCCGCCCCAAATACAAATTCCATCTAGACACCAATGCCGTACAGCATACAAAAAAACAATACATACCTCTGCCTAAACATCAGTACCACAGGTAACTTCCACAGATTCTAGTAGGGTGAGGTCTCTATCTCTCTTTCTCTCGATCTCTCTCTCTCTCTCTCTCTCTCTCTCTCTCTCTCTCTCTCTCTCTCTCTCTCTCTCTCTCTCTCTGTCTCTGTCTCTGTCTCTGTCTCTCTCTCTGTCTCTGTCTCTGTCTCTCTCTCTGTCTCTCTCTCTGTCTCTGTCTCTGTCTCTCCCATCACACCTACCAAGTCAACACAATCAGGAGAGTAGCATTCATAAATTGCACCTACCTGTCCATGTGAGAGCAGTAACTGATGCAAAACAGCAATGGGGTACAGGAATGGGTACAAAGATGTACCACTGTAATCACATCTAATGTGAAATCTAATGAACCCGTGTTGCCAGAATCATATGAAATCCTGGTGGAATACACACTGTCCTTTAGCGTAAACAAGGGGCTTCTACCTACCTGTGCTCAATAGCATGAAAAACATAAGCTGGATGAGTAGAAGCCTGTGAGCCATCTGTGGCGTTGTGCCATCTGTGGGTCTGTGGCGTTGTGCCATCTGTGGGTCTGTGGCGTTGTGCCATCTGTGGGTCTGTGGCGTTGTGCCATCTGTGGGTCTGTGGCGTTGTGCCATCTGTGGGTCTGTGGCATTGTGCCATCTGTGGGTCTGTGGCGTTGTGCCATCTGTAGGTCTGTGGCGTTGTGCCATCTGTGGGTCTGTGGGTCTGTGGCGTTGTGCCATCTGTGGGTCTGTGGGTCTGTGGCGTTGTGCCATCTGTGGGTCTGTGGGTCTGTGGCGTTGTGCCATCTGTGGGTCTGTGGGTCTGTGGCGTTGTGCCATCTGTGGGTCTGTGGGTCTGTGGCGTTGTGCCATCTGTGGGTCTGTGGCGTTGTGCCATCTGTGGGTCTGTGGCGTTGTGCCATCTGTGGGTCTGTGGCGTTGTGCCATCTGTGGGTCTGTGGCGGTGTGCCATCTGTGGGTCTGTGGCATTGTGCCATCTGTGGGTCTGTGGCGTTGTGCCATCTGTGGGTCTGTGGCGTTGTGCCATCTGTGGGTCTGTGGCGGTGTGCCATCTGTGGGTCTGTGGCGTTGTGCCATCTGTGGGTCTGTGGCGTTGTGCCATCTGTGGGTCTGTGGCGTTGTGCCATCTGTGGGTCTGTGGCAGTGTGCCATCTGTGGGTCTGTGGCGGTGTGCCATCTGTGGGTCTGTGGCGGTGTGCCATCTGTGGGTCTGTGGCGTTGTGCCATCTGTGGGCCTGTGGCAGTGTGCCATCTACAATTATCACTCTGTAGAGTAGCACTGAGAGTGTAAACTGAGCAGAAAGACTGGATCTGTTTAGGGAGGTCAACAGTACTGTACGTTGTGTATAGACTCTGTAGTGTTCTGTTTTTCTAGTTCTTGTGGTTAAAACTAGTTATCCTTGTAGTTTATGGTTTTGGTTAAGTATGTCTAAAAACATTGAGTCGCGATAGAAATTTAAAGCCAATGTTCCCTCGTTCATGGAGAATATTCACGGTAAACGTTGCATGTGTTGGTTGATCTACAACCAGATCTTCGGGCGTTACAGATTTCAGTGTTAGGAAAGTATTAAGACCCCTTGACTTTTTCTACATTCTGTTACGTTCTACATTCTAAAATTGATTAAATTAAATGTTTTCCTCATCATTCTAAAAATAAAATAAACAAACAGAAATACCTTATTTACATAAATATTCAGACCCTTTTCTATGAGAATCAAAATTGAGCTCAGGTGGATCCTGTTTCCATTGATCATCCTTGAGATGTTTCTACAACTTGATTGGAGTCCACCTGTGGTAAATTCAATTGATCGAACATGATTTGGAAAGGCGCACACCTGTCTATATGAGATCACACAGTTGACAATTTATATCAGAGCCAAAACCAAGCCATGAGGTCGAAGGAATTGTCCGTAGAGCGCAGAGAGAGGACAGCTGCTCCTAGATCTGGCCGCACGGCCAAACTGAGCAATCAGGGGGAGAAGGGCCTTGGTCAGGGAGGTGTCCAAGAACTCAATGGTCATTCAGACAGAGCTCCAGAGTTCCTCTGTGGAGATGGGAGAACCTTCCAGAAGGACAAGCATCTCTACAGCACTCCACCAATCATGCTAGAGTGGCCAGACGGAAGGCACTCCTCAGTAAAAGGCACATAACAGCCCACTTTGAGTTTGCCAAAAGTCGCCTAAGGGACTCTGACCATGAGAAACAAGATTCTCTGGTCTGATGAAACCAAGATTGAACTCTTTGGCCTGAATGCCAAGTGTCACATCTGGAGGAAACCTGGCACCATCACTACTGTGAAGCATGGCGGTGGCAGCATCATGCTGTGGGGATGTTTTTCAGCGACTGGGAGACTTGTCAGTATTGAGGGAAAGATGAATGGAGCAGAGAGAGTACAGAGAGATCCTTGATGAAAACCTGCTCCAGAGCTCTCAGGACCTCAGACTGGGACGAAGGTTCACCTTCCAACAGAACAATGACAGCCACCAGGCCAGACAACGCAGTAGTGGCTTTGGGACAAGTCTCCGTATGGCCTTGAGTGGCCCAGCCAGAGCCCAGACTTGAGCCCTATCGAACATCTCTGGAGAGACCTGAAAATAGCGGTGCATTGACGCTCCCCATCCAACCTGACAGAGCTTGAGAGGATCTGCAGAGAAGAATGGGAGGAACTCCCCAAATACAGGTGTGCCAAGCTTGTCGTATCCAAGAAGACTCGAGGCTGTAATCGCGGCCAAAGGTGCTTTAACAAAGTTTTGAGTATAAAGGGTCTAAATACTGATATTTCTGTTTTTTCTAAAAACCTGTTTTTGCTCTGTCATTATGGGGTATTTTTTAGATTGGTAAAGGAAAAAGTTGTTTTAATCCATTTTAAAACAAGGCTGTAACGAAACAAAATGTGGAACAAGTCAAGGGGTATGAATACTTCCTGAATGCTCTGTAAATCAAGCAATAAATATGTTTTTTGAGGGGGTGAAGTGAAGGCAGAAAGTGAAGAGCGATTTCCTTTCCGTTCTGGAATGCAATTAAGGTTCACATTTCACACCCTTATTAGTATGGAAATACGTGGGCACCCACATAACAATCACAAACACATGAATATCAGTGCAGCCCAAGGGTACACACCCAAAAGAAAATGTGTCATTCCAACTCTGCATTATGATACTTGCAGCAACAAGCAAACACAAGTTAAATGTACTGCCTCCTCTGTGTGTACAGCGGGTTATAATTAAAAGTGCTTGGAAAATTACTTGTATTAGCACAATTGTATTATGTGCATAATGACTACCGCTTTCAGCGAGCCCTCTTTATTACATTGATAAGGTTTAGCTATAGTGTATAGCCTAGACTAGTAAAATGACTCAAAATCTGGATTTTTCTCTCCCATACCAGTAGTTGTCCCCATTCTTATTCATTGGTTTTGCAACTGAAAAGTCAAGGGCAAAAATGTTTATGCAGCATATTTTATGTCTATAATGTCTAAAAAAAAATGTTTTTATGTTTTTTATCATGTGATATTGTGATGTTATTGTGGGGTGTTGTGATGTCATTGTGGGGTGTTGTGATGTCATTATGGGATATTGGGCAAACATGTTTATGCAGTAGGAGAAAATAATTAATTTAAACTAAGTTACAGCTCAATGGGTTTAATGAGCTTTTATTCCGTCTAACAGGACAGATATGATTTATTATTATTACTTTTTTTTAAACTTTTTTTTCTCCCCAATTTCATGATATCCAATTGGTAGTTAAAGTATTAAAGTATTTTCCCAACGCTTTAACTCCCGTACGGACTCGGGAGAGGAGAAGGTCGAGAGCCATGCATCCTCCGAAACACGTCCCTGCCAAGCCACACTGCTCGCTTAACCCGGAAACACCAATGTGTCGAAAGAAACACCGTACGACTGGCGACCGAAGTCACAAGGAGTTGCTAGAGCGCGATCGGACAAGAACATCCCGGCCAAACCCTTCCCTAACCCAGACGACACTGTGCCTCGTGGGTCTCCCCATCGCGGTCGGCTAGAGCGCGATGGGACAAGAACATCCCGGCCAAACCCTCCCCTAACCCAGACGTCACTGGGCCTCGTGGGTCTCCCCATCGCGGTCGGCTAGAGCGCGATCGGACAAGAACATCCCGGCCAAACCCTCCCCTAACCCAGACGACACTGGGCCTCATGGGTCTCCCCATCGCGGTCGGCTAGAGCGCGATGGGGCAAGAACATCCCGGCCGGCCAAACCCTCCCCTAACCCAGACGACACTGGGACTCGTAGGTCTCCCCGTCGAGGTCGGCTAAGACACAGGCTGGGATCAAACCCGGGTCTGTAGTGACACCAGTGCCTTAGACCACTGCGCCACACGGAAGACCCTAGGACGGAGGGTTTACTGAGCGTTTATACCATCCAGTGGCGACCCGTCGTTCAGGGCAGGTGGGGCAGAGCCTGGTAAGCAATAAACCACCTGCTTAGCCTGTTTTGCATGTTATTTTTGCATAATTTTGTGTCACATATCAGTTTGCAAATAATGTAAAAACAGTTTTTTTCCAGAGTGAATAAACATTACTTTCTTGAGAAAGGCAGCTCCAAAACGCATGTGTTTCAGCTCAGTGCTTTCTGTGGTGGGCAGCCTGGGAAAAATAAGTGTATGCATTGGTAATCTTCTCTAGTTCCGCCGTGATTTGCTCAGTGTTTCAACTGTTCTGCCTGCACCTGCAGCTATGGAACCCTGACCTGTTCATCGGACGTGCTACCTGTCCCAGACCTGCTGTTTTCAACTCTCTAGAGACAGCAGGAGCGGTAGAGATACTCTGAATGATCGGCTATGAAAAGCCAACTGACATTTACTCCTGAGGTGCTGACCTGTTGCTCCCTCGACAACCACTGTGATTATTATTATTTGACCCTGCTGGGCATTTATGAACATTTGAACATCTTGGCCATGTTCTGTTATAATCTCCACCCGGCACAGCCAGAAGAGGACTAAGAAGAGGCCACCCCTCAGAGCCTGGTTCCTCTCTAGGTTTCTTCCTAGGTTCTGGCCTTTCTAGGGAGTTTTTCCTAGCCACCGTGCTTCTAAACCTGCATTGCTTGCTGTTTGGGGTTTTAGGCTGGGTTTCTGTACAGAACTTTGAGATATCAGCTGATGTAAGAAGGGCTTTATAAATACATTTGATTTGATTTGATTCAGTCACTCATGGGGACACTACGTCAATGCAGAATCTACAGGGAGAGCTTGGCAGTTCAAGCCCCCTTTGGGTGCTGACATAGATTTACATTAGAAGTGCCCGTCCAAGAAGGCTCAAGGTCATTGGCCACAGACACAATGACGTCAAATCACATTATATCTACCGTAGCTTTGATTGGACTGAGCATGTCAAGCTCGACAAGCAGTCATCATCATGAATCACGTACCAGTGTTCATAGGCCATTGGCCATAAACATTACACAGCAAGTTGGAAATCGCAAATTCAACAATGAGTAGTTTTGGAAGGAATCAGTGAGCGTTCCAAAGCCATCACTATTATGCTACCCCTGCTATTTGGTGGATAGGGTGTGTGGTCCAAGTCTGGGTTTAAGGATTTATAACATCTGTCTAAAAGGATAAACATTCACCATGGGCCAGAAAAGGCTGAATACATTGGCAATCATTTACAGATAGCCAGGGGTACACTCCAACACTCAGACATCATTTACAGATAGCCAGGGGTACACTCCAACACTCAGACATCATTACAGATAGCCAGGGGTACACTCCAACACTCAGACATCATTACAGATAGCCAGGGGTACACTCCAACACTCAGACATCATTTACAGATAGCCAGGGGTACACTCCAACACTCAGACATCATTTACAGATAGCCAGGGGTACACTCCAACACTCAGACATCATTTACAGATAGCCAGGGGTACACTCCAACACTCAGACATCATTACAGATAGCCAGGGGTACACTCCAACACTCAGACATCATTTACAGATAGCCAGGGGTACACTCCAACACTCAGACATCATTTACAGATAGCCAGGGGTACACTCCAACACTCAGACATCATTTACAGATAGCCAGGGGTACACTCCAACACTCAGACATCATTACAGATAGCCAGGGTACACTCCAACACTCAGACATCATTTACAGATAGCCAGGGGTACACTCCAACACTCAGACATCATTTACAGATAGCCAGGGGTACACTCCAACACTCAGACATCATTTACAGATAGCCAGGGGTACACTCCAAAACTCAGACATCATTACAGATAGCCAGGGGTACACTCCAACACTCAGACATCATTACAGATAGCCAGGGGTACACTCCAACACTCAGACATCATTTACAGATAGCCAGGGGTACACTCCAACACTCAGACATCATTACAGATAGCCAGGGGTACACTCCAACACTCAAACATCATTACATATAGCCAGGGGTACACTCCAACACTCAGACATCATTTACAGATAGCCAGGGGTACACTCCAACACTCAGACATCATTTACAGATAGCCAGGGGTACACTCCAACACTCAGACATCATTACAGATAGCCAGGGGTACACTCCAACACTCAGACATCATTACAGATAGCTAGGGGTACACTCCAACACTCAGACATCATTTACAGATAGCCAGGGGTACACTCCAACACTCAGACATCATTTACAGATAGCCAGGGGTACTCTCCAACACTCAGACATCATTACAGATAGCCAGGGGTACACTCCAACACTCAGACATCATTACAGATAGCTAGGGGTACACTCCAACACTCAGACATCATTTACAGATAGCCAGGGGTACACTCCAACACTCAGACATCATTTACAGATAGCCAGGGGTACTCTCCAACACTCAGACATCATTTACAGATAGCCAGGGGTACACTCAAACACTCAGACATCATTTACAGATAGCCAGGGGTACTCTCCAACACTCAGACATCATTTCCAGATAGCCAGGGGTACACTCCAACACTCAGACATCATTTACCGATAGCCAGGGGTACACTCCAACACTCAGACATCATTACAGATAGCCAGGGGTACACTCCAACACTCAGACATCATTTACAGATAGCCAGGGGTACACTCCAACACTCAGACATCATTTACAGATAGCCAGGGGTACACTCCAACACTCAGACATCATTTACAGATAGCCAGGGGTACATTCCAACACTCAGACATCATTACATATAGCCAGGGGTACACTCCAACACTCAGACATCATTTACAGATAGCCTAGGGGTACACTCCAACACTCAGACATCATTTACAGATAGCCAGGGGTACACTCCAACACTCAGACATCATTTACAGATAGCCAGGGGTACACTCCAAAACTCAGACATCATTTACAGATAGCCAGGGGTACTCTCCAACACTCAGAAATCATTACAGATAGCCAGGGGTACACTCCAACACTCAGACATCATTTACAGATAGCCAGGGGTACACTCCAACACTCAGACATCATTTATAGATAGCCAGGGGTACACTCCAACACTCAGACATCATTTACAGATAGCCAGGGGTACACTCCAACACTCAGACATCATTTACAGATAGC
Source organism: Oncorhynchus gorbuscha (assembly GCF_021184085.1). NCBI lineage: Eukaryota > Metazoa > Chordata > Actinopteri > Salmoniformes > Salmonidae > Oncorhynchus > Oncorhynchus gorbuscha. The sequence goes on along the minus strand of NC_060195.1, from coordinate 8,966,859 downwards.
CAGGGGTACACTCCAACACTCAGACATCATTTACAGATAGCCAGGGGTACACTCCAACACTCAGACATCATTTAAAAACAAAGCATTTGTGTTTAGTGAGTCAGTCAGATCAGAGATGCAGTAGGGATGACCAGGGATGTTCTCTTGATGAGTGTGTGAATTGGAACATTTTCTGTCCTGCTAAGCATTCATAATGTAACGAGCGCTTTTGGGAAAATGTATTGAGTAAAAAGTACATCATTTTCTTTAGGGATGTAGTGAAGTAAAAGTAAAAGTTGTCAAAAATATAAATAGTAAAGTACAGATACCCCCCAAAAAACGACTTAAGTAGTACTTTAAAGTATTTTTGCTTAAGTTCTTTACAACACTGGTTTGTGGGCACCGTTTGTCACTGTCATAGTAAATTAATGCATTGTTTAACGGTGTGTAGTGGCTTTGCAGGCATGCATCTTCATTTTTTTGCCCCACCAAGACATCACCTCTGTTTGTGTGTACTACATCATTACACTTTGTTTTGACTCACATGCTAACATCACCTCTGTGTGTACTACATCATTACACTTTGTTTTGACTCACATGCTAACATCACCTCTGTGTGTACTACATCATTACACTTTGTTATGACTCACATGCTAACATCACCTCTGTTTGTGTGTACTACATCATTACACTTTATTTTGACTCACATGCTAACATCACCTCTGTGTGTACTACATCATTACACTT
>NC_060195.1:8946133-8961133 GCF_021184085.1 Oncorhynchus gorbuscha | reverse complement strand
GTTATCGGCTTTAATTGGTCTTATGTGGAATAATTTTAAATTGTGTTTTTTACATGGGATAAAAGTAGAGACTCAGAGCTACAAAATGGTATATCATACACTACAGTTGAGGAACAATGGGAAAGGTATTCTGCTTTGAAAGTTGATTAATTTGTAAACTCACTTTTGAGAAAATGGCCTTTGAATATTTTGGTGCTAGTATTGGAGAGCCCTTCTTTGTCTACACCCATTCAGCATTGTTCACACCCTCTTAAGCTTTAGCCCCGCCCATCTCTTTAAGGGTTGTTCCGAGCGTTCTATTGACAAACGTGTTTTTTGTGGTTGTGACCCAGAGATTCTTGAACATTTATTTTGGGACTGTTCTTATGTCAGAAGATTTTGGAGTGAGTTAGAATATTTTATTTTAAAAGAAACTACTATCAATGTTAATTTGAAAGACTGATATTATGTTTTATTTTGATCCAAATTATATGTATGCTGATTTAACTTTAATTACTAATTTGTTTATTTTTCATGGTAGATTCTTTATCCATAAAATGGATAAATGTACTGTTTATGTAATGTTTTTGTTTTGTTTTGGTCATAATAATAATAATAAAAATAATACAAAATAATAATAATATTTAAAAAAGGCAGCTAGCTTGCTAGCTGAGAGAACGGCTCACTGAACATTACTCACCCTAACAGAGCTGGTTAGGCTGTTAAGTTATCCTGAGCTGGTTAGGCTGTTAAGTTATCCTGAGCTGGTGACTGAAACTGTGCTGTGAGATTGTCTGTTTGTAAATTCAGAGCGTTTCACTCTCTGAGCGTTGAAGTGCACACTGGGAGCTCTGGCCGAGGATCAGAGCGTTCTGACCTCGTAACGGCAGCCCCTTAGCTAACTGGCTAACATTGGCTAGCTTGCTAGCTACTTCCAGACACAAATGAGAGAACACCCCACTCTGACCATTTTACTCACCCTAGCAGAGCTGGTTAGGCTGTTTTCATGTTATCCAGAGCTTTGGTGACTGTAACTGTGCTGCTTGCAACAATTTAATTACGCTTTGTTGCCAACGTTTACTGACACCGGCCATTACATTTACAATGGGTGTTCCGCATTCGTAAATTCATCAGTTATTCTGCACTCTGGTACACTCAGACGAGAGTCTTCTGTTAAGACATGTAGCTAGCTAGCTACGTGCTATATGCGTGCTATATGGCAGACCAATCCAAAATCATCTGTAGGCATGTCCAGCCCACTCGTTATCTCAGCCAATCATGGCTAGTGGGAAGGTTGCTCCCTTTTTCTGTGGCTAAACCAACTAGGCTTGTGACTTAAAAAAAATATTTACAGATGGAATACATGTTTGTTATTATGGCACATGAAAGTTCACATGTTTGAGAAGGCATTTCTGCCAAAGAACACATTTTGATTGAAAAAAAGGTTTACTTTCAAACGGCTGTCCTGTGAAGTAGTGACACGAGACATACGCCTAGTTTCCTGAAACAGGTCACATAAAAGGTCCCACAGCTGACAGTGCATGTCAGAGCAAAAACCAAGCAAGGGGGTAGAAGGAATTGTCCGTAGAGCTCCTAGACAGGATTGTGTCAATGCACAGATATTGGGAAGGGTACCAAATATTTTTCTGCAGCATTGAAGGTCCCCAAGACCACAGTGGCCTCCATCATTCTTAAATGGAAGAAGTTTGGAACCACCAAGATTGTTTCTAGAGCTGGTCACCCAGCCAAACTGAGCAATGTGAGGAAAGGGCCTTGGTCAGGGAGGTGACCAAGAATCCAATGGTCAATCTGACAGAGCTCCAGAGTTACTCTGTGGATATGGGAGAATCTTCCAGAAGGACAACCATCTCTGCAGTACTCTACCAATCAGGCCTTCATGGTAGAATGGCCAGATGGAAACCACTCCTCATTAAAAGGCACATGACAGCCCGCTTGGAATTTGCCAAAAGGCACCTAAAGAACTCTCAGATCATGAGAAACAAGACTTTCTGGTCTGATGAAACCAAGATTGAACTCTTTGGCCTGAATGCCAAGTGTCACATCTGGAGGAAACCTGGCACCATCCCAACACGACAACAACCCTCAGGACACTGAATGTCTCTGAATGTCTCTGAATGTCCTTAAGTGGTACAGCCAGAGCCCGGACTTGAACCCGATTGAACATCTCTGGAGAGACCTGAAAATATCTGTACAGCGAAGCTCCCCATCCAACCTGACAGAGCTTGAGAGGATCTGCAGAGAAGAATGGAGAAACTCCCCAAATACAGGTTTGCCAAACTTGTAACATCATACCCAAGAAGACTCAAGGCTGTAATCACTGACCAGGGTGCTTCAACAAAGTACTGAGTAAAGGGTCTGAATACTTATGTAAATGTGATATTTTAGTTTTGTATTTTTCATAAATTATTTAACATTTCTATAAACCTGTTATTGCTTTGTCATTATGAGGTATTGTGTGTAAATTGTTGAAAAAAACAACAGCAATTTAATACATTTTAGAATAAGGCTGTACTGTAACAAAATGTGAATAAAGTCAAAGGGTATGAATACATTCAAATGCACCACTGTATAACAACCTCGAACATGATAATCTATTTTGAATGCAATTTCAATGGAATTGATGGAGATAGAGAAAGACAGGCTGGGAAAGAGAGAGAGAGAGCTCGTGCACTGATTTAAAGCTATGCTATATGAATGTTTTAAAACTCAGCTGCTGCAATAAATAAATAAATCATCTTTACAATAAAAAAAATAAGTAGACCCCCCACGATAGCCAGACAGAGATGTGTAAATTAGACTTGCGTACGGTCTTTAAATGTAGGTCTACCTGTCACTATAAAAAAAAAGTTACAAAGATGAGATAGGATGTCGGTCCCCACGCTGAGAGTTGATCATGCAGTGACCAGAGAGAGGGCAGTGGATAAACCCAGATGAAGACATCACAGTTATTTATCCCAGGAAAAGGGAGTGGTTTTGGGTAGTAATTCTCGGTAACGGGGTTCCCGTCATTCAACATTAGTCTCAATGCTGAACTACAGTATTTTTTTCAACAATTTTGATAATAAGGAAGTGGGTGTCTTTATCAAGTGGTGGAATGTAGATCTATATTTTCACTACCTTCACTGTCTTATTCTATCCTATCCTCACTGTCTTATCTATCCTATCCTCACTATCTTATCTATCCTATCCTCACTATCTTATCTATCCTATCCTCACTATCTTATCTATCCTATCCTCACTGTCTTATCTATCCTATCCTCACTATCTTATCTATCCTATCCTCACTGTCTTATTCTATCCTATCCTCACTGTCTTATCTATCCTATCATCACTATCTTATCTATCCTATCCTCACTGTCTTATTCTATCCTATCCTCACTGTCTTATCTATCCTATCCTCACTGTCTTATCTATCCTATCCTCACTGTCTTATCTATCCTATCCTCACTGTCTTATCTATCCTATCCTCACTGTCTTATCTATCCTATCCTCACGGTCTTATCTATCCTATCCTCACTGTCTTATCTATCCTATCCTCACTGTCTTATCTATCCTATCCTCAAAAAGTTTGTCATTTTCACTTTGAAATTTCAGACTTGATTTGCCTTAACAAAAAAATGTATCAACCCTACAAAAATGTCTATAATTTATAATTCACATTTCCTGTTGCTGCGTGATTAATTTCCTGCTGTAGCAAACTGGCTCAAATGAATATTCTACATCTATATAAGGATTTTATGTCTGTTCAGTGGTGGAACACAGATGCATATTTAGTACTTGTCACGGCCTGACCTTAGAGATCCTTTTTATGTCTCTATTTTGGTTTGGTCAAGATGTGAGGTGGTGTGGGTGTTCTATGTTTTGCGTTCTATGTTTCTCTATTTCTACATGTTTGGCCGGGTGTGGTTCTCAATTAGAGGCAGCCGTCTATTGTTGTCTCTGATTGAGAACCATACTTAGGTAGCCTTTATCCAACCTGTGTTTTGTAGGTTGTTGTTTTCGTGTTTTAGTATTTTCTGCACCTCACAGGACCGTGTCGGTTTCGTTTATTCACTCTGTTGTTTAGTGTTTTAGTGTTTTCTGCACCTCACAGGACCGTGTCGGTTTCGTTTACTCACGTTGTTGTTTTGTTGTTTTAGTGTCAAATAAAAGTATGAACACGTACAGCGCTGCTGGTCTCATCCTTCAAACAGCCGTTACATGTACATGCCCACCCTGCAGACAGACAGTATCCCTGATCTGTTTATGAGAGGCAACATTTCACATGTAAACTCAGCAACAAAAAAGAAACGTGTCAATTACAATCTGGGTCTGACGAGCAGCACCCTATAATTGGTTAGAGCTGCTGTCCTTTTCTCTACAACCCTGGAGCCTATGACTGCAGACTAAACAGGTGTCAGGAGAAGAAACAGGCCCTTCCAGTCTGTAAAGCAGCTAACGAGCTCCCCGGGTCGTGCCAACCTGTAATTATTACATCATTTAGGTTGTAAATCACACCCGCTCTTGACATGGTATCATCACATCCACAGCGGCAATTTCAGAGCTACAAATCTAGCTGGACATGTGGTGGAGGAGGTGCCTGTCTCGCGTGATGCTATGCCACAAGGTATAAAGACAGGCAGGATTAATGGGATGGTATGGGGTAAGGAACCTGCCCGGGGTACTTAGCTTAAAGAAGTAATATCTTAAATAAAGCCACCTTAATAATGTTTACATATCCTACATTACTCATCTCATATGCATATACTGTATTCTATATCATCTACTGTATCTTTCCTCCCGGCTATCGCTCATCCATATAAACTCAGCAAGAAAAGAAACGTCCTCTCACTGTCAACTGCGTTCATTTTCAGCAAATTTAACATGTGTAAATATTTGTATGAACATAAACAACTGAGACATAAACTGAAGAATTTCCACAGACATGTGACTGACAGAAATTGAATAATGTGTCCCTGAAACCTGTCTTGCAGGAAATCATGCCCCGAACGAGCAGTATGGCTGGTGGCATTGTCATGCTGCAGGGTCATGTCAGGATGAGCCTGCAGGAAGGTTACCACATGAGGGAGGAGGAGGATGTCTTCCCTGTAATACACAGCTTTGAGATTGCCTGCAATGACAACAAGCTCAGTCCGATGATGCTGTGACACACCGCCCCAGATCATGACAGACCCTCCACCTCCAAACCGATACCGCTCCAGAGTACAGGCCTCGGGGTAACGCTCATTACTTCATTGATAAATGCGAATTCGACCATCACCCCTGGTGAGACAAAACGATGACTCTTTTTGCCAGTCCTGTCTGGTCCAGCGATGGTGGGTTTGTGCCCATAGGCGACGTTGTTGCCGGTGATTTCAGGTGAGGAACTGCCTTACAACAGGCCTACAAGCCCTCAGTCCAGCCTCTCTCAGCCTATTGAGGACAGTCTGAGCACTGATGGAGAGATTGTGCGTTCCTGGTGTAACTCGGGCAGTTGTTGTTGCCATCCTGTACCTGTTCCGCAGGTGGGATGTTCGGATGTACCGATCCTGTGCAGGTGTTGTTACACTTGGTCTGCCACTGCGAGGATAATCCGCTGTCCATCCTGTCTCCCTGTAGCACTGTCTTCGGCGTCTCACAGTACGGACATTGTCATTTATTGCCCTGGCCACATCTGCAGTCCTCATGATTTCTTGCAGCATGCCTAAGGCACGTTCACACAGATGAGCAGGGACCCTGGGCATCTTTCTTTTGGTGTTTTTCAGAGTCAGTAGAAAGGCCTCTTTAGTGTCCTAAGTTTTCATAACTGTGACCTTAATTGCCTACCGTCTGTAAGCTGTTAGTGTCTTAACGACCTTTCCACAGGTGCAAGTTCATTAACTGTTTATGGTTCATTGAACAAGCATGAGAAACAGCATTTAAACCCTTTACAATGAAGATCTGTGAAGTCATTTGGATTTTTATGAATTATCTTTGAAAGACAGAGTTTATGTTATGTTTATGTTATGAGCACAATCAATCAAATGTATTTATAAAGCCCTTTTTATATCAGCAGATGTCACACAGAAACCCAGCCTAAAACCCCAAACAGAAAACAATGCAGATGTAGAAGCACCAGACATAACTGGGTGTGAGATGTACATTTTCTCATTTTTTATTTATTTTAATTTTACCTTTATTTAACCAGGCAAGTCAGTTAAGAACACATTCTTATTTTCAATGACGGCCTGGGAACAGTGGGTTAACTGCCTGTTCAGGGGAAGAACGACAGATTCGTACCTTGTCAGCTCGGGGGTTTGAACTCACAACCTTGCGGTTACTAGTCCAACGCTCTAACCACTAGGCTACCCTGCCTCCCCTCATGTAATAATATAATAATAATAACATATGCCATTTAGCCAACGTTTTATTAAAATAAAATAAAAATGACAGTCATGTCTGCATATTCATTCCTGTTAGCCTTAGTGTCTAACAACTGAGAAATGTGCCCAGGTATAGCATCCAGGCGCTTAAGTGACATAGAGCTGTCATACAAGTGACATAGAGATGTCCCAATGCAATGTCAATCTGGGAAAAGAGCAGAGAATACCCATCATTACCCAAGAGTCTCTTGGGCTGTCTACAGACAGGTTCAATGGATACAGACAGTCTTATATTCTTGTCATAAGCCTCTAGGGACACAATTTATTCCAAACCTTCAGTGTGCAACGAATGACATTCAGTCCTCCCCCTCGTCTCTGACTTTCCTCGGTAACGTGTCTGACTCTCCTCAGTATCGTGTCTGACTCTCCTCAGTATCGTGTCTGACTCTCCTCAGTATCGTGTCTGACTCTCCTCAGTATCGTGTCTGACTCTCCTCAGTATCGTGTCTGACTCTCCTCAGTATCGTGTCTGACTCTCCTCGGTAACGTGTCTGACTCTCCTCAGTATCGTGTCTGACTCTCCTCAGTAACGTGTCTGACTCTCCTCAGTATCGTGTCTGACTCTCCTCAGTATCGTGTCTGACTCTCCTCGGTAACGTGTCTGACTCTCCTCAGTATCGTGTCTGACTCTCCTCAGTATCGTGTCTGACTCTCCTCGGTATCGTGTCTGACTCTCCTCGGTAACGTGTCTGACTCTCCTCGGTATCGTGTCTGACTCTTCTCGGTAACGTGTCTGACTCTCCTCGGTATCGTGTCTGACTCTCCTCAGTATCGTGTCTGACTCTCCTCAGTGTCTGACTCTCCTCGGTATCGTGTCTGACTCTCCTCGGTATCGTGTCTGACTCTCCTCGGTATCGTGTCTGACTCTCCTCGGTATCGTGTCTGACTCTCCTCAGTGTCTGACTCTCCTCGGTATCGTGTCTGACTCTCCTCGGTATCGTGTCTGACTCTCCTCAGTATCGTGTCTGACTCTCCTCGGTATCGTGTCTGACTCTCCTCGGTATCGTGTCTGACTCTCCTCGGTATCGTGTCTGACTCTCCTCGGTAACGTGTCTGACTCTCCTCGGTATCGTGTCTGACTCTCCTCGGTATCGTGTCTGACTCTCCTCGGTATCGTGTCTGACTCTCCTCGGTATCGTGTCTGACTCTCCTCGGTATCGTGTCTGACTCTCCTCGGTATCGTGTCTGACTCTCCTCGGTATCGTGTCTGACTCTCCTCGGTAACGTGTCTGACTCTCCTCGGTATCGTGTCTGACTCTCCTCGGTATCGTGTCTGACTCTCCTCGGTATCGTGTCTGACTCTCCTCGGTATCGTGTCTGACTCTCCTCAGTATCGTGTCTGACTCTCCTCGGTAATGTGTCTGACTCTCCTCAGTATCGTGTCTGACTCTCCTCGGTAACGTGTCTGACTCTCCTCGGTATCGTGTCTGACTCTCCTCGATAACGTGTCTGATTCTCCTCAGTATCGTGTCTGAATCTCCTCGGTATCGTGTCTGACTCTCCTCGGTATCGTGTCTGACTCTCCTCAGTATCGTGTCTGACTCTCCTCAGTATCGTGTCTGACTCTCCTCAGTATCGTGTCTGACTCTCCTCGGTATCGTATCGTGTCTGACTCTCCTCAGTATCGTGTCTGACTCTCCTCAGTATCGTGTCTGACTCTCCTCAGTATCATGTCTGACTCTCCTCAGTATCGTGTTAGGTCTGGGCGCTTTGTGAACACATGTGATTCACATTGAGTCACGCCATGAAGGTCTGGTTGAAAGCATCCCTCCAAGGAAGCCTTGTCAACAGCAGCTTGACAGAAAGACATTCAAGACGTTCGTCCTCCAGATCAACCACTGTGTGTCTACGAGTCTTTGTGTCTGAATCAAATAAAGATATTTCTCCTGACATACCAATCACACTGAAAAACGGTTTCTTTCATTTTGTGTTATGTTGTTGTTGTTTTTTGTTGTTGTAAAAAGGCAGTAACTGCTCAGTAGCGTGGAACTGAGAAAAATGCCTTTTATTTACCTTATTTACAGTTACTGATAACATGACCCCCTTATTTTCCCCTGAACACAATACAATAGAGGCAGGATACTTGTCCACATGATTAAGCATGTATTTAATGTAACAAAAATGACATTAAACAAAAGTTAGACTAAATGAGCAGTTACTGCCTTTTTAGCTTGGTAGGGCGGTGTAGATGTCTGCATCCTGGGTGATACGTGCGCTCACTGCAGTCACTCCAATTGGAAGGGAAAAGGCATGCATTCAGTTTTGTTGTTGTTGTTGTTGTTCTTTCTCAATATATTGCCACAGTTAGCAGGTCACTACTCTGATTCAACATTACAGTGGGGAAATGCCAGTTGCAGCAGCCAAGAGGCTGCGTCCTACACGCTAACCTATTCCCTACACATAGTGCACTACTATTAACCTGGGGCTCATAGTTCACTGTGTAGGGAATAGGGTGTGATTTGGGCCACGGACAGACTGGGAAATGCCAGTTGCAGCAGCCAAGAGGCTGCGTCCTACACGCTAACCTATTCCCTACACATAGTGCACTACTATTAACCTGGGGCTCATAGTTCACTGTGTAGGGAATAGGGTGTGATTTGGGCCACGGACAGACTGTATTTTCGAAATGCAGAGCAGTGTAGAAATGAGGAGCACATGGGACATTAAACCAGGCTGCACTCTGCTGAATCCAGCCTTTCCCCAGCCGGTCTAGCGTTAACATGCAGAGGGGAAAAGAACAAGAAATGCATAATCATCTCCTCTCTTCAAACCCAGTCGCGCAACGGCTTTGCTGCTTAGAATAATTCATTATTCCCTTCCTCTGTTTACAGCTTTACTGGGTGAATAGTTTTACAATAGAATAATACAGGGTCAGCTGTGCCAGTGTCATTCTCCTTCCCCTTGGAGGGTTGGCTGTGGGTCGGCTGTGCCAGTTTCATTCTCCTTCCCCTTGGAGGGTTGGCTGTGGGTCGGCTGTGCCAGTGTCATTCTCCTTCCCCTTGGAGGGTCGGCTGTGGGTCGGCTGTAGGTTGGCTGTGGGTCGGCTGTGCCAGTGTCATTCTCCTTCCCCTTGGAGGGTCGGCTGTGGGTCGGCTGTAGGTTGGCTGTGGGTCGGCTGTGTCAGCGTCATTCTTCTTCCCTTTAGAGGTGTATTACCTATATTCTTCTCAAACACAATGTGGAGTTTCTGTTCTCATACCCAATGAGGAGTTTCTGGTCTCATACACAATGAGGAGTTTCTGGTCTCATACACATCGAGGAGTTTCTGGTCTCATACACAACGAGGAGTTTCTGGTCTCATACACAACGAGGAGTTTCTGGTCTCATACACAACGAGGAGTTTCTGGTCTCATACACAATGAGGAGTTTCTGGTCTCATACACAATGAGTTTTTAGACTCAAACTCAACGAGGAGTTTCTGGTCTCATACACAACGAGGAGTTTCTGGTCTCATACACAATGAGGAGTTTCTGGTCTCATACCCAATGAGGAGTTTCTGGTCTCATACACAATGAGGAGTTTCTGGTCTCATACACAATGAGGAGTTTCTGGACTCAAACTCAACGAGGAGTTTTTAGACTCATACACAACGAGGAGTTTCTAGACTCAAAGCAAGTTTCTGGCTTGCATCCCAAATGGCACTCTATTGCCTTTATAGTGCACTGCTTTTGACCAGGGGATGGTGCCATTTTTGGAGACAACCTACATCCTATGATTCTTGTTGTGGAGCAAATGTTTTAACCTCAAGAGCCGAGAAGCTTTTAATGAGAAGAGCTCTATGATCTTTGTAGATATTTAAAAAGCTGTGTGGCTGTTTAGCGTTAGTCACCAACACAGCCTTGAGGAGGAGAGGTTTGTGACTATGACGAGAATGCAACGAGACAAGAGTATTGCTCAAAAGCAATTAAACTGAAATGCATTCTGAATGTATTTGTTTCCTCCCTCTGCAGCAGCGTACCTTGTGTGCGTGCCAAATGGCATCATATTCCCTTTGTAGGGCACTAGAGTCCTATGGGTCGTGCAATATACAGTAGTGGTCTTTAAAGGGAATAGGGAGCTATTTGAGATGCAGTCCCTTTAATATCCTGTCTCTCCTCCCCACACATACAGCCCCTAGGAGCGCTGTAGTGCTGCCTGGCTGCATGGATGGAAGCCATTGTTGATTTTTTTTAAACACGACCTCATTTTGGGACTCCGCATAGATAAGGACCTAGCTACCCTATCTCCTTAACCCTGTCGACATCAACAGGAAATAGAAAGTATTTTTGTAGTCAGTGAAAAAGAATGGAGAATTTGGGTAACCTATTATGTTATTATGTCGTGTTGTGATGTGTTTTGTTTTGTTGTGTGTTAGTGATGTGTAAAAAAAAAAAGGTTTAAAAAAAAAAACTATTAGGATCCAATTGTGTGGGTACCATTGTGTGGTGTTCAGATGTGATAGACAAGACCTTACATTTTCCTCTCACAAATTACACAATTATTTAGTAACCTACCTAACACAAAACAAATGTTTGTTTTTTTAAACTTGCAACATTCCCCCTATATTTTATTTAAGATTAATCAAGCTTTAATTACCAGGGTCATCGTATGTATTATGAGACTGCCTTATCAGCCATCCATAGCCACCATAATACAAAGACAATATACTATCGTTATTCTGCTTGGAAAGCTTTAATTAGCCCAACCTTAATTAGTCCAACCTTAATTAGTCCAACCTTAATTAGTCCAACCTTAATTAGTCCAACTCCGTTTGCAGGAGGAATTGAGATTTTTGAGTTTTGGAGCCGTGTGTTGGTTGACACCTGGGAAAAATGTCCACGTATTTGGTAAATTTTCACACAATACCCACATATCTTGCTTCAGTGGACCTTACGGAGTTGTTGGGATGGTGTATGTGCTTGTTGTGGCTTGTGTCATGAGAATTTTCTTTCACCATCTAAACCCACTGGTATGCAGTCCTGTGTAGTCTCTATGATTTATGTTGATAGTTAAAACACCGAATTCGCAAAGCTGCTCGCACTTTGTGATACAAAAACAATCAATTAACCCATTATTAACTTGGCTGCTAATAGTGTGGTAGCATGACTGACCAGGCTAGCTGCTAATAGTGTGGTAACATGACTGACCAGGCTAGCTGCTAATAGTGTGGTAACATGACTGACCAGGCTAGCTACTAATAGTGTGGTAGCATGACTGACCAGGCTAGCTGCTAATAGTGTGGTAACATGACTGACCAGGCTAGCTGCTAATAGCGTTTAAACATGACTGACCAGGCTAGCTGCTAATAGTGTTTAAACATGACTGACCAGGCTAGCTGCTAATAGTGTTTAAACATGACTGACCAGGCTAGCTGCTAATAGTGTTTAAACATGACTGACCAGGCTAGCTACTAATAGTGTGGTAACATGACTGACCAGGCTAGCTGCTAATAGCGTTTAAACATGACTGACCAGGCTAGCTGCTAATAGTGTTTAAACATGACTGACCAGGCTAGCTGCTAATAGTGTTTAAACATGACTGACCAGGCTAGCTACTAATAGTGTGGTAACATGACTGACCAGAGCAGACATTATTAATCCTGTCGTTTAAGTGCTCCTTCAGAATCCCCTCAGTCTAATGAATGTCACTTGAGAGCACAGTACACACCCATTCATACACACACACCCATTCATACACACACACCCATTCATACACACACACCCATTCATACACACACACCCATTCATACACACACACACACACACACACCCATTCACACACACACACACACACACACACACACACACACACACACACACACACACACACACACACACACACACACACACACACACACACACACACACACACACACACACACACACACACTCATACACACACACCCATTCATACACACACACACACCCATTCATACACACACACCCATTCATACACACACACCCATTCATACACACACACACACACACACACCCATTCACACACACACACACACACACACACACACACACACACACACACACACACACACACACACACACACACACACACACACACACACACACACACACACACACACACACACACACACTCATACACACACACCCATTCATACACACACACCCATTCATACACATACACACACACAACCATTCACACACACACACACACACACACACACACACACACACACACACACACACACACACACACACACACACACACACACACACACACACACACACACACACCCATTCATACACACACCCATTCATACACACACACACACACCCATCCATACACATACACACACACACACACCCATTCATACACACACACATTCATACACACACACACATTCATACACACACACAGACATTCATACACACACACACACACACACACACACACACACACACACACACACACACACACACACACACACACACACACACACACACACACACACACACACACACACACACACACACACACACACACACACACACCCTTCCATACACATACAAACACACACACACACACACACCCATTCATACACATACACCCACACACACACAAGGACATTCACACCCATACACACACAAGCACATTCACACCCATACACACATACGCATACACGCACATGCGCACACACACACACACACACACACACACACACACACACACACACACACACACACACACACACACACACACACACACACACACACACACACACACACACACACACACTGCAGTCTCTGCCTATATCTTTAATGGAGTATATTACTTTGACTTCCTAATTCACATAAATAGCTGAGCCGTACGACGATGCACAGTCAAGCCTTTCCATTCCAGAGTGTTTTTGTTTGCCTTCTGCCATCCCAGTCAATTCCTTGGACGTTTAGTAAACGGGTAGCCTATAGGCTTCAATATACTTATGTACGTGATGCGATTATATGAGTTGAACATTCTCTTACACACATGCAATCACTCAATGGTCCGCTTACGTTATAGCCTGGGCATGTTGCCAGATGTAGACCTCACCACTGCAGAATGGTCTGCTTACATTACAGGCTAGGTATGTATTACAGGCTAGGTATGTATTACAGGCTAGGTATGTATTACAGGCTAGGTATGTATTAAAGGCTAGGTATGTCTTACAGGCTAGGTATGTCTTACAGGCTAGGTATGTAATGTATTACAGGCTAGGTATGTATTAAAGGCTAGGTATGTATTACAGGCTAGGTATGTATTAAAGGCTAGGTATGTATTACAGGCTAGGTATGTATTACAGGCTAGGTATGTATTACAGGCTAGGTATGTCTTACAGGCTAGGTATGTCTTACAGGCTAGGTATGTCTTACAGGCTAGGTATGTAATGTATTACAGGCTAGGTATGTAATGTATTACAGGCTAGGTATGTATTACAGGCTAGGTATGTAATGTATTACAGGCTAGGTATGTATTACAGGCTAGGTATGTATTACAGGCTAAGTATGTATTAAAGGCTAGGTATGTATTACAGGCTAGGTATGTATTAAAGGCTAGGTATGTCTTACAGGCTAGGTATGTCTTACAGGCTAGGTATGTAATGTATTACAGGCTAGGTATGTATTAAAGGCTAGGTATGTATTACAGGCTAGGTATGTATTAAAGGCTAGGTATGTATTACAGGCTAGGTATGTATTACAGGCTAGGTATGTATTACAGGCTAGGTATGTCTTACAGGCTAGGTATGTCTTACAGGCTAGGTATGTCTTACAGGCTAGGTATGTAATGTATTACAGGCTAGGTATGTAATGTATTACAGGCTAGGTATGTATTACAGGCTAGGTATGTATTACAGGCTAGGTATGTATTAAAGGCTAGGTATGTATTACAGGCTAGGTATGTCTTACAGGCTAGGTATGTCTTACAGGCTAGGTATGTATTACAGGCTAGGTATTTATTAAAGGCTAGGTATGTCTTACAGGCTAGGTATGTCTTACAGGCTAGGTATGTATTACAGGCTAGGTATGTCTTACAGGCTAGGTATGTCTTACAGGCTAGGTATGTCTTACAGGCTAGGTATGTATTAAAGGCTAGGTATGTCTTACAGGCTAGGTATGTCTTACAGGCTAGGTATGTCTTACAGGCTAGGTATGTATTACAGGCTAGGTATGTATTACAGGCTAGGTATGTATTACAGGCTAGGCATGTATTACAGGCTAGGTATGTATTACAGGCTAGGCATGTATTACAGGCTAGGTATGTCTTACAGGCTAGGTATGTATTACAGGCTAGGTATGTATTACAGGCTAGGTATGTCTTACAGGCTAGGTATGTATTACAGGCTAGGTATGTATTACAGGCTAGGTATGTATTACAGGCTAGGCATGTATTACAGGCTAGGTATGTATTACAGGCTAGGTATGTATTACAGGCTAGGTATGTATTACAGGCTAGGTATGTCTTACAGGCTAGGTATGTCTTACAGGCTAGGTATGTCTTACAGGCTAGGTGTGTATTAAAGGCTAGGTATGTCTTACAGGCTAGGTATGTCTTACAGGCTAGGTATGTCTTACAGGCTAGGTATGTATTACAGGCTAGGTATGTATTA
>NC_060195.1:8766133-8941133 GCF_021184085.1 Oncorhynchus gorbuscha | reverse complement strand
TCCTAGTTACATGTTCTGTAATCTGATTCATTATGTCTAGGGGTCCTAGCTACATGTAATCTGATTCATTATGTCTAGGGGTCATAGTTACATGTTCTGTAATCTGATTCATTATGTCTAGGGGTCATAGTTACATGTAATCTGATTCATTATGTCTAGGGGTCATAGTTACATGTTCTGTAACCTGACTCATTATGTCTAGGGGTCATATCTACATGGTCTGTAACTTAATTTGATGTTTGCATAAATGTGAGAAGTCAGCGTATGCAACCAGATGTTGAATGTACTTGTGCCCAGGAAGACAGCTACCATACCCAAGGTCTCAGATTCACAATCCATCCTAATTACTCACACTCGTGTGCAAATAAAGGCTTGCCTCACCACCTAGACTAAAGGCTTGGATCTGCACCTAGACTCAAGGCTTGGCTCTGAACCTAGACTAAAGGCTTGGCTCTGAACCTAGACTCAAGGCTTGGCTCTGAACCTAGACTAAAGGCTTGGCTCTGAACCTAGACTCAAGGCTTGGCTCACCACCTAACGTAAAGGCTTGGCTCACCACCTAAAATAAAGGCTTGCCTCACCACCTAGACTAAAGGCTTGGCTCTGAACCTAGACTCAAGGCTTGCCTCACCACCTAGACTAAAAGCTTGGCTCTGCACCTAGACTCAAGGCTTGGCCCTGCACCTAGACTCAAGGCTTGGCTCTGAACCTAGACTCAAGGCTTGGCTCTGAACCTAGACTAAAGGCTTGGCTCTGAACCTAGACTCAAGGCTTGGCTCTGAACCTAGACTCAAGGCTTGGCTCTGAACCTAGACTCAAGGCTTGGCTCTGAACCTAGACTAAAGGCTTGGCTTAGTACCTAAAGTAAAGGCTTGGCTCACCACCGCAAGTAAAGACTTGGCTCACCACCTAACGTAAAGGCTTGGCTCACCACCTAACGTAAAGGCTTGCCTCACAACCTAGACTAAAGGCTTGGCTCTGCACCTAGACTCAAGGCTTGGCTCTGAACCTAGACTAAAGGCTTGGCTTAGTACCTAAAGTAAAGGCTTGGCTCACCACTGCAAGTAAAGACTTGGCTCACCACCGCAAGTAAATGCTTGGCTCACCACCTAACGTAAAGGCTTGGCTCACCACCTAAAATAAAGGCTTGGCTCACCACCTAGAGTAAAGGCTTGGCTCAGCACCTAGACTAAAGGCTTGGCTCACCACCTAAAGTAAAGGCTTGGCTCAGCACCTAGACTAAAGGCTTGGCTCAGCACCTAGACTAAAGGCTTGGCTCACCACCTAAAGTAAAGGCTTGGCTCAACACCTAGACTAAAGGCTTGGCTCAGCACCTAGACTAAAGGCTTGGCTCAGCACCTAAAGTAAAGGCTTGGCTCAGCACCTAAAGTAAAGGCTTGGCTCAGCACCTAGACTAAAGGCTTGGCTCAGCACCTAGACTAAAGGCTTGGCTCACCACCTAAAGTAAAGGCTTGGCTCAACACCTAGACTAAAGGCTTGGCTCAGCACCTAGACTAAAGGCTTGGCTCAGCACCTAAAGTAAAGGCTTGGCTCAGCACCTAAAGTAAAGGCTTGGCTCAGCACCTAGACTAAAGGCTTGGCTCAGCACCTAGACTAAAGGCTTGGCTCAGCACCTAAAGTAAAGGCTTGGCTCAGCACCTAGACTAAAGGCTTGGCTCAGCACCTAGACTAAAGGCTTGGCTCAGCACCTAAAGTAAAGGCTTGGCTCAGCACCTAAAGTAAAGGCTTGGCTCAGCAGCTAGACTAAAGGCTTGGCTCAGCACCTAGACTAAAGGCTTGGCTCAGTACCTAGACTAAAGTACCTAGACAAAGCCCTACTCTGTGTTGCTATGCAAAGCCTTACTCTGTGTTGCTATTCAAAGCCTTACTCTGTGTTGCTATGCAAAGCCCTACTCTGTGTTGCTATGTTATGGTTGTTGTTGTTAGGAATAGATTTTGTTAGATTGTTTCAATGGCAACCATATTGAGTTAAATCATGATTCCCAGTACAGGGACCTGAGACCATGATGATTAAATACTGATCACACACACACACACACACACACACACACACACACACACACACACACACACACACACACACACACACACACACACACACACACACACACACACACACACACACACACACACACACACACACACACACACACACACACACACAATAAAGCCGAGTCCTTCCTTTGATGTTGAAATCTCTCTGCTCCTGACTGATTGCTTGATCCCTTTTTGCAACTTGTATTAAACATGATTTATTCCAAGTCCTATAGCTCTCATTCTTGGAGGACGTGATTTTCCTTAGCTTGCTACAGAACCCATAGCATGTTGGCTAAGAAATCAGCATAAGCTTTGCAGAGAGATGTGTTGGGATGGTATTCCCTTCTTGCTCAAGACAACAACAAAAGCTGCCATCTCCCTGAAGCTGTGAAAACATTATTACTAGATTATATAGAGGAGAGAAAAACAGAACCAGCAACGATGAATTGATCCATTATGCATGCAGCAGCTACACTGTTTATTTACACATTTGTAATATCCTAACTAATCAGTTGATATCTTAATTAGCCTCATTACTCATTTGAATAATGACCCAAGATGTTGACTTCATTGTTTCTCAGCGGGGAAGACGATTCGTTCCCTGTGACCTTTGTGACCCAGTGGAATCCATTAGAATATTTCAGTGGGAGTCCCCGACTAGTAGGGCTACTGTTGCTGTTGTTTGTAAACAAAATAAGCACACATCACTGTCTCATAAGTCACCCGTACTGAGAAAGTGCAAAACATGGGCTGTGTCTGAAATGGCACTCTAATTCCTATATAGTGTACTACAGTTGACCGGGACCCATTGTAGTACACTATATATGGAAAAAGGGGCCATTTCGAATGCATATGTGTCCTGGTCAAAAGCAGTGCACTGGGGAATACGGTGCCAGCCATGCACGATATGCATGAGAATGTCTCACCTTACATATTGTTAATTACCCTTGACTGTTCACAGGAATCTAATTAGCAGACCCCTATCCCACCAGAATCCTAATAGGCTCCGGCATTGTGTTAAGTGTTTTGCTTTCAGAGACAGGGCAAGTAGGACTGCATCACAAATGGCATTCTATTTCCTATATAGTACAACACTTTCGAGACTGAATTGGTACCCTATCCTCTATATAGTGCACTACTTTTGAGACTGAATTGGTACCCTATCCTCTATATAGTGCACTACTTTTGAGACTGAATTGGTACCCTATCCTCTATATAGTGCACTACTTTTGAGACTGAATTGGTACCCTATCCTCTATATAGTGCACTACTTTTGAGACTGAATTGGTACCCTAGCCTCTATATAGTGCACTACTTTTGAGACTGAATTGGTACCCTATCCTCTATATAGTGCACTACTTTTGAGACTGAATTGGTACCCTATCCTCTATATAGTGCACTACTTTTGAGACTGAATTGGTACCCTATCCTCTATATAGTGCACTATTTTTGAGACTGAATTAGTACCCTATCCTCTATATAGTGCACTACTTTTGAGACTGAATTGGTACCCTATCCTCTATGTAGTGCACTACTTTTGACCTGAGCCCTATGGGCCCTATATAGGGAATACAGTGCCATTTGAGACATTTCCCAAGTTAGTCCTATACCTGCTCATAATAAAGGATTTCATCTCCTCGTCCCAGTAATTTATAGAAAGGGGTTTGAGCTCCCGGAATGGACACGGACAGATAAATCAACCCTATCCTGGAAGAAGCTCGCTCGTCTATGTTTCATATGCTTGTCACGTTCTGACCTTCGTTCCTTTGTTTTGTCTTTTGTTTTAGTATGGTCGGGGCGTGAGTTGGGTGGGTTGTCTATGTTAGTTTGTCTATGATTTTCTATTTCTGTGTTTGGCCTGGTTATGGTTCTCAATCAGAGGCAGCTGTCAATCGTTGTCCCTGATTGAGAACCATATTTAGGTAGCCTGTTTTCCATTGTGTTTTGTGGGTGGTTGTTTTCTGTTTAGTCTTGTACCTTACAGGACTGTTCGTTGCTGTTTATTGTTTTGTTTTCAGTGTTCATTAAAATACACTACTCAAAAAAATAAAGGGAATACTAAAATAACACATCCTAGATCTGAATGAATGAAATATTCTTATGAAATACTTTTTTCTTTACCTAGTTGAATGTGCTGATAACAAAATCACACAAAAGTTATCAATGGAAATCAAATGTATCAACCCATGGAGGTCTGGATTTGGAGTCACACTCAAAATTAAAGTGGAAAACCACACTACAGGCTGATCCAACTTTGATGTAATGTCCTTAAAACAAGTCAAAATGAGGCTCAGTCGTGTGTGTGGCCTCCACGTGCCTGTATGACCTCCCTACAATGCCTGGGCATGCTCCTGATGAGGTGTCGGATGGTCTCCTGAGGGATCTCCTCCCAGACCTGGACTAAAGAATCCGCCACCTCCTGGACAGTCTGTGGTGGATGGCCTGGACAGTCAATTGGATTCAGGTCTGGGGAACGGGCGGGATCTCATCTCGGTACCTAATGGCAGACAGGCTACCTCTGGCGAGCACATGGAGGGCTGTGCGGCCCCCCAAAGAAATGCCACACCATGACTGACCCACCGCCAAACCGGTCATGCTGGAGGATGTTGCAGGCAGCAGAAAGTTCTCCACGGTGTCTCCAGACTCTGTCACGTCTGTCACGTGCTCAGTGTGAAACTGCTTTCATCTGTGAAGAGCACAGGGTGCCAGTGGCGAATTTGCCAATCTTGGTGTTCTCTGGCAAATGCCAAACGTCCTTCACGGTGTTGGGCTGTAAGCACAACCCCCACCTGTGGACGTCAGGCCCTCATACCACCCTCATGGAGTTTCTGACCATTTGAGCAGACACATGCACATTTGTGGCTTGCTGGAGGTCATTTTGCAGGGCTCTGGCAGTGCTCCTCCTGCTCCTCCTTGCACAAAGGCGGAGGTAGCGGTCCTACTGCTGGGTTGTTGCCATCCTATGGCCTCCTCCACGTCTCCTGATGTACTGGCCTGTCTCCTGGTAAAGCCTCCATGCTCTGGACCCTATGCTGACAGACACAGCAAACCTTCTTGCCTCAGCTCGCATTGATGTGCCATCCTGGATGAGCTGCACTACCTGAGCCACTTGTATGGGTTGTAGACTCCGTATCATGCTACCACTAGAGTGAAAGCACCGCCAGCATTCAAAAGTGACCAGAACATCAGCCAGGAAGCATAGGAACTGAGAAGTGGTCAGTGGTTATCACCTGCAGAACCACTCCTTTATTGGGGGTCTCTTGCTAATTGCCTATACTTTCCAACTGTTGTCTATTCCATTTGCACAACATCATGTTATTGTCAATCAGTGTTGCTTCCTAAGTGGACAGTTTGATTTCACAGAAGTGTGATTGACTTGGAGTTACATTGTGTTGTTTAAGTGTTCCCTTTATTTTTTTGAGCAGTGTATTTAAAATATGAACACTTACCACGCTGCACCTTGGTCCTCCTCTCCTTCCCCAGACAACAAGCGTCAGAATGCTACTGATATTACATCATCAACTACTGCTGTGCTTGAGAGAACCTATAATGGTGCAGAGGTCATCGGTGGGAAGCCTTGTGGAAACACATGGTCCTTTTGAGTCATTGGAATGACAGAATGGGCTGCTGTAGATGTTGCATTTATGTCCTTACTGTACTGAAATCCAACTGTTTATATAGGAACAGTTTTCCCCAAAGGATTGAGACTCTAGCAGGAGAACTTCCAACCTTACATTCATGGAGACAATAATGATCTTGGATCATATGCATATTGCAATAACACAGAGGGCCTTACTGTATGTCCTGATTGTATTGAGGAACCAATTCGGGATTGAGACTAGCCTCACGAACCACCCTGATTACACCATTCATATAAGCTCGTGAATCAGGGTGGCTCGCGAGGCTTTTGAGAAAACAGGAGAACTCAAGTTCCTTTCCACTTCAGCAGATTGCACAAGAACCACCTATCTTTGTGTCAACAGGCAGTCTTTATTTTCTATAATGTGTTTCCCCCCCTTGGGCCAGGCAACAGTGTTTGGCCACAGTTGTTTACCTAGCTGTCATATCGGTTGAACTCTGAACTGAGAATGACATTAATTGGGTTGAGAGGAGAGTAGGAGAGTAGATTTTCTAGTTCCTGTCATGGTTGTTCATCATACTGAGGCTCAACCTCCAACCATTACTCTAAAGAAAGCTCTTTTTCTCATTTTCTCCCACCCCTAGCTTGGCTACAGTACATTAAGTACCAGGGCAGAAGCTGACTGTCTTGGCCAAGCCTCAGGACTTGATTTAATGGCAGACTTCTGAGTCACAATTTGGTCATATTGGTGACATTACATGTTCTCTGCCCTTGACAGTGCTCAAACCAAAGATATACTCTGTTTCCCAAGAAAAGACCAACCTGGTTTATCTCTGAATAGTGTCAGACCAACCTGGGTTATCTCTGTGTAGTGTCAGACCAACCTGGTTTATCTCTGAATAGTGTTAGACTAACCTGGGTTATCTCTGTGTAGTGTTAGACCAACCTGGTTTATCTCTGAATAGTGTTAGACTAACCTGGGTTATCTCTGTGTAGTGTCAGACCAACCTGGTTTATCTCTGAATAGTGTTAGACTAACCTGGTTTATCTCTGAATAGTGTTAGACTAACCTGGTTTATCTCTGAATAGTGTTAGACTAACCTGGGTTATCTCTGAATAGTGTCAGAACATCCTTGGTTATCTCTGAATAGTGTTAGACTAACCTGGTTTATCTCTGAATAGTGTTAGAATAACCTGGGTTATCTCTGAATAGTGTCAGAACATCCTTGGTTATCTCTGAATAGTGTTAGACTAACCTGGGTTATCTCTGTATAGTGTCAGACAAACCTGGGTTATCTCTGTGTAGTGTTAGACTAACCTGGGTTATCTCTGTGTAGTGTTAGACTAACCTGGGTTATCTCTGTGTAGTGTCAGACCAACCTGGTTTATCTCTGAATAGTGTTAGACTAACCTGGGTTATCTCTGTGTAGTGTCAGACCAACCTGGTTTATCTCTGAATAGTGTTAGACTAACCTGGGTTATCTCTGTGTAGTGTCAGACCAACCTGGTTTATCTCTGAATAGTGTTAGACTAACCTGGTTTATCTCTGAATAGTGTTAGACTAACCTGGTTTATCTCTGAATAGTGTTAGACTAACCTGGGTTATCTCTGAATAGTGTTAGACTAACCTGGGTTATCTCTGAATAGTGTTAGACTAACCTGGGTTATCTCTGAATAGTGTCAGAACATCCTTGGTTATCTCTGAATAGTGTTAGACTAACCTGGGTTATCTCTGTATAGTGTCAGACAAACCTGGGTTATCTCTGTGTAGTGTTAGACTAACCTGGGTTATCTCTGTGTAGTGTTAGACTAACCTGGGTTATCTCTGTGTAGTGTTAGACTAACCTGGGTTATCTCTGTGTAGTGTCAGAACATCCTTGGTTATCTCTGTATAGTGTCAGACAAACCTGGGTTATCTCTGTGTAGTGTTAGACTAACCTGGGTTATCTCTGTGTAGTGTTAGACTAACCTGGGTTATCTCTGTGTAGTGTCAGAACATCCTTGGTTATCTCTGTATAGTGTCAGACAAACCTGGGTTATCTCTGTGTAGTGCTACAGTCTAATGTAATCTTTAGTATAACAGTCTACTGTAATGTTTATTATAACAGTCTACTGTCATGTTTATTATAACAGTCTACTCTCATGTTTATTATAACAGTCTACTATAATGTTTAGTATAACAGTCTACTGTAATGTTTAGTATAACAGTCTACTGTAATGTTTAGTATAACAGTCTACTGTAATGTTTATTATAACAGTCTACTCTCATGTTTATTATAACAGTCTACTCTCATGTTTATTATAACAGTCTACTCTCATGTTTATTATAACAGTCTACTGTCATGTTTATTATAACAATCTACTGTAATGTTTAGTATAACTACATCTTATGGTCTCAGGTAGCTCCTCTACCTTGGAACACATGGTCTCAGGTAGCTCCTCTACCTTGGAACCCATGGTCTCAGGTAGCTCCTCTACCTTGGAACACATGGTCTCAGGTAGCTCCTCTACCTTGGAACCCATGGTCTCAGGTAGCTCCTCTACCTTGGAACACCTGGTCTCAGGTAGCTCCTCTACCTTAGATTACATGGCTTCAGGTAGCTCCTCTACCTTAGATTACATGGCTTCAGGTAGCTCCTCTACCTTAGATTACATGGCTTCAGGTAGCTCCTCTACCTTAGATTACATGGCTTCAGGTAGCTCCTCTACCTTAGATTACATGGCTTCAGGTAGCTCCTCTACCTTAGATTACATGGCTTCAGGTAGCTCCTCTACCTTGAAACACATGGCTTCAGGTAGCTCCTCTACCTTGAAACACATGGCTTCAGGTAGCTCCTCTACCTTGAAACACATGGTCTCAGGTAGCTCCTCTACCTTGAAACACATGGTCTCAGGTAGCTCCTCTACCTTGAAACACATGGCCTCAGGTAGCTCCTCTACCTTGAAACACATGGTCTCAGGTAGCTCCTCTACCTTGAAACACATGGTCTCAGGTAGCTCCTCTACCTTGAAACACATGGTCTCAGGTAGCTCCTCTACCTTGAAACACATGGTCTCAGGTAGCTCCTCTACCTTGAAACACATGGTCTCAGGTAGCTCCTCTACCTTGAAACACATGGCTTCAGGTAACTCCTCTACCTTAGATTACATGGCTTCAGGTAGCTCCTCTACCTTAGATTACATGGCTTCAGGTAGCTCCTCTACCTTGGAACCCATGGTCTCAGGTAGCTCCTCTACCTTGAAACACATGGTCTCAGGTAGCTCCTCTACCTTGAAACACATGGCTTCAGGTAGCTCATCTACCTTGAAACACATGGCTTCAGGTAGCTCATCTACCTTGAAACACATGGCTTCAGGTAGCTCCTCTACCTTGAAACACATGGCTTCAGGTAGCTCCTCTACCTTGAAACACATGGCTTCAGGTAGCTCCTCTACCTTGGAACACATGGCCTCAGGTAGCTCCTCTACCTTGGAACACATGGCCTCAGGTAGCTCTACCTTGGAACACATGATCTCAAGTAGCTCCTCTACCTTGGAACACATGGTCTCAGGTAGCTCCTCTACCTTGGAACACAAAGCTTTTAAAAATATTAAAATCTGTAGCATGCGTCTTGCTAACTAACAGTCCGAGCTCTCTCCGGTGTCCTCGTTCCATGAAACATCCAGGAATAAAGTGATTTAATACTATAATATGCACATATAAAACTTTATTTCTTTGCTAGTATGCATGCCAGGTATGTTCTTTCTACGGTTTAGAATCCCTATGATATTGCCTCTTGGCAGCAGAGTCTAACGAGTTCAGTGTCACGACCATAACCATTATAAAACAAGTTAGTAACAAAGCAGCGTTCTCTTCCTCACCTCTTCCTCACCTTTTCCTCACCTCTTCCTCCAATCTCTCACTAATGTCCTGAAGTGATTGCTGACGTGGGGTCCATAGTTTTAGCAGCGTATCAGTGTTGTCTCAATAGCTACAGATCAATCTGTGTCCCTCCCGACAGCCTCTGCATTGCAGGCACAATGTTGTGCTCTGCTCCCACTACGCCTGCACCTCCTTGTAGTGCACAGCCCTATTTACACAGAGACAAGAGGAGCTCTGTTCAGCCAGCACAAACAACAAAGGAGAAGAAGGGACCATTTATTCAAATCATCCTGACACCAGCTGCATAATGAATGTAAATATCCCATATATTCACACACACAGGAATGGTTAAATCAATGTTGGATGTGTATTGTGTTCTGCGCACCTAATGCAGTGCTGAGTCTATAGTGTATCCTTCATCAATCACAGTCAGTCACAACCGTTTTGTAATTTAGATGAGAGGGAGTGGAGATCATGATCAACTCTTTTCTGAATCCTTCTAACAATGTAGGACTAATTACAATGCAGTACAGCAACATGTATAACCCTCACAGAATGTGAACATATACATGGATAACCCTCACAGTGTGTGTATAAACAATGATAACCCTCATAGTGTATATAAATATGGATAACCCTCACATAGTGTGTATAAACAATGATAACCCTCACAGTGTATATAAACAATGATAACCCTCATAGTGTATATAAACATGGATAACCCTCACATAGTGTGTATAAACAATGATAACCCTCACATAGTGTGTATATAACCATGGATAACCCTCACATAGTGTATATAAACAATGATAACCCTCACATAGTGTGTATATAAACAATGATAACCCTCACATAGTGTATATAAACAATGATAACCCTCACATAGTGTATATAAACAATGATAACCCTCACATAGTGTATATAAACATGGGTAACCCTCACATAGTGTATATAAACAATGATAACCCTCACATAGTGTATATAAACATGGATAACCCTCACATAGTGTGTATAAACAATGATAACCCTCACATAGAATATATAAACAATGATAACCCTCACATAGTGTATATAAACATGGATAACCCTCACATAGTGTATATAAACATGGATAACCCTCACATAGTGTGTATATAAACATAGATAACCCTCACATAGTGTATATAAACAATGATAACCCTCACAGTGTATATAAACAATGATAACCCTCACAGTGTATATAAACAATGATAACCCTCACAGTGTATATAAACAATGATAACCCTCACATAGTATATATAAACATGGATAACCCTCACATAGTGTGTATAAACAATGATAACCCTCACATAGTATATATAAACAATGATAACCCTCACATAGTGTATATAAACGTGGATAACCCTCACATAGTGTATATAAACAATGATAACCCTCACATAGTGTGTATATAAACATGGATAACCCTCACATAGTGTGTATATAAACATGGATAACCCTCACATAGTGTGTATATAAACATGGATAACCCTCACATAGTGTGTATATAAACATAGATAACCCTCACATAGTGTGTATATAAACATGGATAAACCTCACATAGTGTGTATATAAACATAGATTGCCCTCACAGTGTGTATATAAACATGGATAAACCTCACATAGTGTGTATATAAACATAGATTGCCCTCACATAACAATGTTATTTGTACTTTACCACTTTACTTTGCTATTTACTTTATATATGATTGAACACTGTCAAATGACTAGATATTATGATACTTACTTTATGTTATATATGATGTATCAGTGTGTTAATGACTAGATATTAGATGGAACATAACTCTAAATTCTTCAGCGAAACCAATCTTTCATCAGGACAAAAATAGAATATGCAATCACTAGATGGAGCACAGTATTCTGAACGGTTTCACAATTCAGAGGAAGTTCCCCATAGAATTAGGAATCAGAATACTAGAATGGACATGAACCTTTTTAGGACGTTATAAAGGTCAGACATTTTGGTTAGGAAGTTGGTCGACCATGGTTAGCCAGTGCTGTGATAAGACCTTGTGTAAAATAATGAATTTGAAGAATGTATCTGCACTGTACGTTTGTTAGCAAGCTAGCTGGACACTTTCTATTAATTTTTGAAATTAACTGCTAAAATGCCAACATTCCATTCAAACAATGCAGTCAATCCCCAGCTGTGCACTGGCTGACATCAGTAACTGATGACAGGACTTAGACAAGCTGTAAATGCAACAAGTAGCTACTGATATTGTACCATATAATAGCTCTTCAATTTATGGTTTGTTTACATAGGACAATTTGAATAAAAACCCGTATAAACTGTGTTTATAATTATATTACAGTACTTTAGGTTGACAATACTTATATTAAAATGTTTCTGATATATCACATGCTTTACGTTTATTTTCCTGCATGAGTAAAATCAAGATTATACCCTATACTGTCATTCATTCCGATTAGACAAGATTGAATTTCTCCCTGACCTATACTGCTGTGTTCGTCCCATTCTGGAACTTTGAGGGTTTATGACATAGCCCCTCTAATAATTGAATAGATGCAGTAAAAGGGTAAATGGAACTCGACCAAAACAATGGAAATTACCATGGAAACACATGTGGGAAAAATTCTTCATTGCCCCCCAAATAAAAAAAATGGACTAAAATTTAGGCTACTGTTTATATGTGTATTTCACACTATGGAATACAATGTTTGTATGGATGTCAACATATGTGTTCATGTCATCATCACCAATCAAATCAAATCAAACGTTATTTGTCACATGCGCCGAATACAACAAGTGTAGACTTTACTGTGAAATGCTTACTTACAAGCCCTTAAAGCCCTTAACCAACAGTGCAGTTCAAGAACAGTTAAGAAAATATTTACCAAGTAGACTCAAATAAAAAGTAATAATAAAAAAGTAACACAGTAAGAAAAACAATAATGAGGTTTTATACAGGAGGCACCGGTACCGAGTCAGAGCTCGGGGGTACAGGCTAGTTGAGGTAATAGTTTAGCTTAGTTCCAGAGTAATTAGCTTAGTGATGAGCTTTGTGGGCACTTAGTGTTGAACGCTGTGCTGTAGTCAATGAATAGCATTCTCACATAGGTGTTCCTTTTGTCCAGGTGAGAAAGGTGAGTGTGGAGTGTGATTGAGATTGCGTCATCTGTGGATCTCTTGGAGTGCTATGCGAATTGGAGTTGGTCTAGGGTGTCCGGGAGGATGCTGTTGATGTGAGCCATGACCAGCCTTTCAAAGCACCTTCATCAAATCAAATCAAATCAAATCAAATCAAATTTTATTTGTCACATACACATGGTTAGCAGATGTTAATGCGAGTGTAGCGAAATGCTTGTGCTTCTAGTTCCGACAATGCAGTGATAACCAACAAGTAATCTAACTAGCAATTCCAAAACTACTGTCTTATACACAGTGTAAGGGGATAAGGAACATGTACATAAGGATATATGAATGAGTGATGGTACAGAGCAGCATACAGTAGATGGTATCGAGTACAGTATATACATATGAGATGAGTATGTAGACAAAGTAAACAAAGTGGCATAGTTAAAGTGGCTAGTGATACATGTGTTACATAAGGATGCAGTCGATGTTGTAGAGTACAGTATATACATATGTATATGAGATGAATAATGTAGGGTAAGTAACATTATATAAGGTAGCATTGTTTAAAGTGGCTAGTGATATATTTACATCATTTCCCATCAATTCCCATTATTAAAATGGCTGGAGTTGGGTCAGTGTCAATGACAGTGTGTTGGCAGCAGCCACTCAATGTTAGTGGTGGCTATTTAACAGTCTGATGGCCTTGAGATAGAAGCTGTTTTTCAGTCTCTCGGTCCCAGCTTTGATGCACCTGTACTGACCTCGCCTTCTGGATGATAGCGGGGTGAACAGGCAGTGGTTCGGGTGGTTGATGTCCTTGATGATCTTTATGGCCTTCCTGTAACAACGGGTGGTGTAGGTGTCCTGGAGGGCAGGTAGTTTGCCCCCGGTGATGCGTTGTGCAGTCCTCACTACCCTCTGGAGAGCCTTACGGTTGAGGGCGGAGCAGTTGCCGTACCAGGCGGTGATACAGCCCGCCAGGATGCTCTCGATTGTGCATCTGTAGAAGTTTGTGAGTGCTTTTGGTGACAAGCCGAATTTCTTCAGCCTCCTGAGGTTGAATAGGCGCTGCTGCGCCTTCTTCACGACGCTGTCAGTGTGAGTGGACCAATTCAGTTTGTCTGTGATGTGTATGCCGAGGAACTTAAAACTAGCTACCCTCTCCACTACTGTTCCATCGATGTGGATAGGGGGTGTTCCCTCTGCTGTTTCCTGAAGTCCACAATCATCTCCTTAGTTTTGTTGACGTTGAGTGTGAGGTTATTTTCCTGACACCACACTCCAAGGGCCCTCACCTCCTCCCTGTAGGCCGTCTCGTCGTTGTTGGTAATCAAGCCTACCACTGTTGTGTCGTCCGCAAACTTGATGATTGAGTTGGAGGCGTGCGTGGCCACGCAGTCGTGGGTGAACAGGGAGTACAGGAGAGGGCTCAGAACGCACCCTTGTGGGGCCCCGTGTTGAGGATCAGCGGGGAGGAGATGTTGTTGCCTACCCTCACCACCTGGGGGCGGCCCGTCAGGAAGTCCAGTACCCAGTTGCACAGGGCGGGGTCGAGACCCAGGGTCTCGAGCTTGATGACGAGCTTGGAGGGTACTATGGTGTTGAATGCCGAGCTGTAGTCGATGAACAGCATTCTCACATAGGTATTCCTCTTGTCCAGGTGGGTTAGGGCAGTGTGCAGTGTGGTTGAGATTGCATCGTCTGTGGACCTATTTGGGCGGTAAGCAAATTGGAGTGGGTCTAGGGTGTCAGGTAGGGTGGAGGTGATATGGTCCTTGACTAGTCTCTCAAAGCACTTCATGATGACGGAAGTGAGTGCTACGGGGCGGTAGTCGTTTAGCTCAGTTACCTTAGCTTTCTTGGGAACAGGAACAATGGTGGCCCTCTTGAAGCATGTGGGAACAGCAGACTGGTATAGGGATTGATTGAATATGTCCGTAAACACACCGGCCAGCTGGTCTGCGCATGCTCGGAGGGCGCGGCTGGGGATGCCGTCTGGGCCTGCAGCCTTGGCTAGCAACGTGAGTGCCACGGGGCAGTAATCATCTAGGCAGGTTACCTTCATTTCCTTGAGCACGGGGACTAGGGTGGTCTGCTTGAAACATGTAGGTATTACAGACTCGGTCAAGGAGAGGTGGATAAGAGCGTCTGCTAAATGACTTAAATGTAAATGTAAATGTAAAATGTCAGTTTAGACACTTGCCATTTGGTCCATGCATGCTTTGAGCACACGTCTTGGTAATCCGTCTGGCCCAGCGGCTTTGTGAATGTTGACCTGTTTAAAGGTTTTGTTCACATCGGCTACTGAATGCGTTATCACACAGTCATCCAGAACAGCTGGTGCTCTCATGCATGCTTCAGTGTTGCTTGCCTCGAAGTGAGCATAAAAGGCATTTAGTCACTGGGCAGCTTGCGCCTGAGTTTCACTTTGTAGTCCGTAATAGTTTTCAAGCCCTGCCACATCCAACGAGCGTCAGAGCCATTGTAGTAGGATTCAATCTTAATCCTCTATTGACGCTTTGCTTGTTTGATGATTTGTCTGAGGGCATAGCAGGATTTCTTATAAGCGACCAGATTAGTCTCCTGCTCCTTGAAAGCAGCAGCTCTAGCCTTTAGCTCAATGCGTATGTTGCCTGTAATCCATGGCTTCTGGTTGGGATATGTACTTACAGTCACTGTGGCGAAGACGTCGTTGATGCACTTATTGATGAAGCCATGACTGAGGTGGTGTACTCTTTAATGCCATTGGATGAATCACGGAACATATTCCAGTCTGTGCTAGCAAAACAGTGCTGTAGTGTGGCATCTGTGTCTGACCACTTCCCTATTGATCAAGTAACTGGTACTTCCTGCTTTAGTTTTTGCTTGTAAGCAGGAATCAGGAGGATAGAATTATGGTCAGATTTGCCAAATGGAGGGCGGGGGAGAGCTTTGTATGTATCTCTGTGTGTGGAGTAAAAGCTGTCTAGAATTGTTTCCCCTCTGGTTGTACATGCGACATGCTGGTAAAAATTTGGGGAAACTGATTTAAGTTAGCCTGCATTAAAGTCCCCAGCCACTAAGAGTGCCACTTCTAGGCAAGCATTTTCTTCTTTGCTTAGGGCCCTATAGAGTTGGTTGAGAGCGGTCTTAGTGCCAGCTTTGTTCTGTAGTGGTAAATAGACAGCTATGAATAATATAGATGAGACCTCTCTTGGTAGATAGTGTGGTCTACAGCTTATCATAAGGTACTCTACCTCAGGCAAGCAATATCTCGAGACTTCTTTAATATTAGACATCATGCACCAGCTGTTATTGACAAATAGACACCCCTCGTCTTACCAGAGGTAGCGTCTCTGTTCTGCCGGTGCATGGAAAATCCCGCTAGCTCTATATTGTACTTATCGTTGTTCAGCCACATCTCTGTGAAACATAAGATGTTACAGTTTTTAATTTCCCGTTGGTAGGATCATCTTAATCGTAGGTCATCAATTGTATTATCCAATGATTGCACGTTAGCAAGAAGAATGGATGGCAGTGGGAGTTTACTCGCTCGCCTAATTGCCAATGGCCACCACTATAGTACAACAAAATACATTCTTATGAGAAATAACTTACACACATTTGATGAATATTAAACATCTTACAAATGTTACCAACAAATTCTGATCCTTCCACGACAAAGGTCTAATGAGTTCACATTAAAACATTGCCCATGTGAGCTCTAACCAGATGCCAACATGGCTCCAGACCTTCATCATGGTGCAGAGGTTACACACACACACACACACACACACACACACACACACACACACACACACACACACACACACACACACACACACACACACACACACACACACACACACACACACACACACACACACACACACACACACACACACACCCAGAAACACACATAAGTAGAGGTTGTACAGCAGCATCTGCTCCATGAACACAGGAACTCACTGCAGACAAACTCCCACAATTTACACTGTGCCACACCCTGACCTTACAGTTCCTTTTTATGTCTCTATTTTGGTTTGGTCAGGGTGTGAGTTGGGGTGGGCATTCTATGTTTTCTATGTTTTCTATTTCTTTGTGTATGGTTCTCAATCAGGGACAGCTGTCTATCGCTGTCTCTGATTGGGAACCATACTTAGGCACCCTTTTCCCCTTCTGTGGGTGTGGGAAGTTGTCTTTGTTTGTAGCATTATAGTCCTGAGGCTTCACGGTTGTTTTTGTATGGTTATTGTTTTTGGCAGCGTCATCCGAAGTAAAGGAATATGTACGCCCACCACGCTGCGCTTTGGTCCTCCTCATTCAACGATCGTGACACACTGTCACAAACAAAAACTTTGCTGTAGGTTTAAAACACATTCTGTTCCTGCTCTTCACAACTGAAGCCAGCTGGCTCCTTCTCTAGAAACAATCCATTGTTTTCTAAAAAATGTGTTAGAGGTATTTGAGGATAGCATAATGTGCCTATTGTAGCAGCAGTAACTACATTTCTATAAACGTGTACGGAGAGGAAGTGTCACGTTCTGACCCTAGTTATTGTGCTAATTGTTTGTTTTAGTTGGTCAGGACATGAGTTCGGTGGGCATTCTATGTTTTGTGTGTCTAGGTTGTTTTTCTGTGTTCGGCCTAGTATGGTTCTCAATCAGAGCCAGGTGTCGTTAGTTGTCTCTGATTGAGAATCATACTTAGGTAGCCTGGTTGTCTCTGATTGAGAATCATACTTAGGTAGCCTGGTTGTCTCTGATTGAGAATCATACTTAGGTAGCCTGGTTGTCTCTGATTGAGAATCATACTTAGGTAGCCTGGTTGTCTCTGATTGAGAATCATACTTAGGTAGCCTGGTTGTCTCTGATTGAGAATCATACTTTAGGTAGCCTGGTTGTCTCTGATTGAGAATCATACTTTAGGTAGCCTGGTTGTCTCTGATTGAGAATCATACTTTAGGTAGCCTGGTTGTCTCTGATTGAGAATCATACTTAGGTAGCCTGGTTGTCTCTGATTGAGAATCATACTTAGGTAGCCTGGTTGTCTCTGATTGAGAATCATACTTAGGTAGCCTGGTTGTCTCTGATTGAGAATCATACTTAGGTAGCCTGGTTGTCTCTGATTGAGAATCATACTTAGGTAGCCTGGTTGTCTCTGATTGAGAATCATACTTAGGTAGCCTGGTTGTCTCTGATTGAGAATCATACTTAGGTAGCCTGGTTGTCTCTGATTGAGAATCATACTTAGGTAGCCTGGTTTCACTGTTGTTTTGTGGGTGATTGTTTCCATGTCTGTGTTTTACACCACACGGTACTGTTTTCGGTTTTCGTTATTCACGTTACGTTTATTGTTTTGTATGGAGTGTTCAGTTTATGTGTTTAATAAACAACCATGGACACTTACCACGCTGCGCATTGGTCCTCCGATCCTTCTCTCTTCTCCTCCTCAGAAGAGGAGGACGAAAACCCTTACAGGGAAACACACATCTACAAGTTATAATGTTATAATAAGTTATATACAGGCTTATACAGGAGCAGAAACAGGTCAAGAGCAGGAACAGAACATGTTTTAAACCTACAGCAAAGTATTTGTTTGTGACAGTGTAAATTGTGGGAGTTTGTCTGGCTGGCAGAGAATCTGCAGTGAGTTCTCGTGTTCTTGGGGCAGATGTTGCTGTACAACCTCTACGTGTGTGTGTGTGTGTGTGTGTGTGTGTGTGTGTGTGTGTGTGTGTGTGTGTGTGTGTGTGTGTGTGTGTGTGTGTGTGTGTGTGTGTGTGTGTGTGTGTGTGTGTGTGTGTGTGTGTGTGTGTGTGTGTGTGTGTGTGTGTGTGTGTGTGTGGTATGTCCTAGTTAATGAGTATCTAAGTAGAGCTCTGTTGTCATCCTCACCTCTCCTAATCAATACCAGTCTTCTCTAACACACTATCTGGTCATTTACTGCTGCCCACAGACTTTATGTGGATAGGTCGGACTGAATGCTGTCTTAAAAAAAAGCTTACAGCAGCATTTCAGCCTGAGCGCCAGACAGTACAATCATTTTTTCTCATTTAGTATGCTGCATTGAATCAGAGTTGGGGGGGGGGGGTCATTGGTCATTGATTCCGGTGTAGACTACAGCCGTTAACTTAGGCCAGTGTCTTTGCTATAGCTGTTGTATTTGGTGCTATACCTACTCTAGCTCATAGGCTAGTGTTGTTTTTTTTAAATGTTTTAAATAAGGTGTTTTCTGAATGTGCTGACTGGAAAGGGGAAAGAAGTGGACATTTTTTAAAGTGCAAACAAATCTTTTTGTTCAGAATGTGTTTACTGCCTCCTGGAACACATGCATAAATGTGTTCCGTTGATAATGAGTTTAAGTTTCTGTGTTTGTTCCGGGTCAACTGTCTACTGTCTACTTTTCTAAAAAGTTCAATTCAGTTTTAAAACATGAATGGGTCCAATTCACTACGCAGGCAGTAGTTTATTAACTCTCTTGACCACACCCTTTCCCAGGCTCCTCCCATTCACAAGGCAGGCAATATGCTTGACCACATCCTTTCTCAGTCTCCTCCTACTAACAAGGCAGGCAAAATGCTTGACCACACCCTTTCCCAGGCTCCTCCCAATCACAAGGCAGGCAATATGCTTGACCACACCCTTTCTCAGTCTCCTTCCATTCACAAGGCAGGCAATATGCTTGACCACACCCTTTCTCAGTCTCCTCCCATTCACAAGGCAGGCAAAATGCTTGACCACACCCTTTCCCAGGCTCCTCCCAATCACAAGGCAGGCAATATGCTTGACCACACCCTTTCTCAGTCTCCTTCCATTCACAAGGCAGGCAATATGCTTGACCACACCCTTTCTCAGTCTCCTCCCATTCACAAGGCAGGCAATATGAAGACCACACACTTTCCCAGTCTCCTCCCATTCACAAGGCAGGCAATATGCTTGACCACACCCATTCCCAGGCTCCTCCCACTCACAAGGCAGGCAATATGCTTGACCACACCCTTTCCCAGGCTCATCCCACTCACAAGGCAGGCAATATGCTTGACCACACCCTTTCTCAGTCTCCTCCCATTCACAAGGCAGGCAATATGCTTGACCACACCCTTTCCCAGTCTCCTCCAACTCACAAGGCAGGCAATATGAAGACCACACACTTTCCCAGTCTCCTCCCACTCACAAGGCAGGCAATATGCTTGACCACACCTTTTCCCAGGCTCCTCCCACTCACAAGGCAGGCAATATGCTTGACCACAAACTTTCCCAGTCTCCTCCCACTCACAAGGCAGGCAATATGCTTGACCACACCCTTTCCCAGGCTCCTCCCACTCTCAAGGCAGGCAATACGCTTCACCACACCCTTTCCCAGTCTCCTCCCACTCACAAGGCAGGCAATATGATTGACCACACCCTTTCCCAGGCTCCTCCCACTCACAAGGCAGGCAATATGCTTAACCACACCCTTTCCCAGGCTCCTCCCACTCACAAGGCAGGCAATATACTTAACCACACCCTTTCCCAGGCTCCTCCCACTCACAAGGCAGGCAATATGCTTGACCACACCCTTTCCCAGGCTCCTCCCACTCACAAGGCAGGCAATATGCTTGACCACACCCTTTCCCAGGCTCCTCCCACTCACAAGGCAGGCAATATGCTTAACCACACCCTTTCCCAGGCTCCTCCCACTCACAAGGCAGGCAATATGCTTGACCACACCCTTTCTCAGTCTCCTCCCACTCACAAGGCAGGCAATATGCTTGACCACACCCTTTCTCAGTCTCCTCCCATTCACAAGGCAGGCAAAATGCTTGACCACACCCTTTCCCAGGCTCCTCACACTCACAAGGCAGGCAATATGCTCTACCACACCCTTTCCCAGGCTCCTCCCACTCACAAGGCAGGCAATATGCTCTACCACTAGAACCTTTACTAGAATTGTTTCACTCCCTGCTCTCTACCTTATCTTATATCTGCTACTGAAGATACTTTATATCACTCAAAATATCAAGCTTCTGCCTCTAACCCTAGAAAACTATTTTCCACCTTCTCCTCCATCCTCCTCCATATCTGCGGATGACTCACTCAGCCTCCTCATTCACTCAGCCTATTGAGTTCACTGGTTCCACTCACACAGAACTACCCTGAACCTTGACCTCTTTATCCCCTCTCTCTTCAGATGAAAATCCTGCCACTAGTGAAGTCTCGCCGCCCGACAACCTGCCCGTTCCTTCCCGTCCCTTCCTCCCTTCTCCAGACTATCTCTGGAGACCTTCTCCCATTCCTCACTTCCTTCATTATCTCATCCCTGACCACTGACTGCATCACCTCTGACTTCAAAATGGCTAGAGTTGATCCCCTCATCAAGAAACCAACACTCGACCACTCTGATGTCAAAAACTACAGACCAGTAGCCCTTCTTTCTAGTCTAGACAATAGTGACCCATCCACTTAGCTAGATGTGGGTGAGGGGTGGTTATAGCATTTATTTCACATGACTCATCAATTTAGACAGGTGTGTTGGGTAAGAGTCATCTAATATTTATAAAATATTTATAAAATATGTTTTATCTGGACACTTTCTGTTTTTTGATATTGTTACTACGCAAGTATGCAGGTAGTATCACTGTACCGTTTACACCTTCTGTATCCTGTGCATGTGACAAACAAACATATTTTTGATTTGATATCATGTGTGTTTACCACGTGGACTCACATGGGCATCCTTGAAGAGATGGGTGGGGCTAAAGGCTTAAGAGGGTGTGAACTATCAGGAATCAAGGTAAGACCCAGATGCAGACTGTGTCGGAGTAACAATGTTCAAATGTTCATTACGGCAACAGGGTAGGCACATGCCAGGTCATGGCAGGCAGCGGTCGATAACCGGAGAAGTGGGGGAAAGGTTCAGGACAGCAGGTAGGCTCAGGGTCAGGGGCAGGCAGAGGGGTCTGGCAGGCAGGCTCAGGGTCAGGGGCAGGCAGACGGGTCTGGTAGGCAGGCTCAGAGACAGGACAGGCAAGGGTCAAAACCAGGACAGCGAGAAAAAGAGAGACTGGGGGAAATGCAGAAGCTTACAGAAAACCTCTGGTTGGCTTGACAAACAAGACGAACTGGCCACATACAAACAGAAAACATAGGTATAAATACCCAGGGGATAATGGGGAGGAAAAAATGGGGATGTAAAAAACACAATTTCAAATTTTGCTACATAAGACAGAATCGAGGTGGTCGGTCAAGTATGTCTCACCATCCCCTCTTCTCTCTCTGTGAGATATGTCTCACCATCCCCTCTTCTCTCTGTGAGATATGTCTCATCACCACCTCTTCTCTCTGTGAGATATGTCTCATCACCACCCCTTCTCTCTGTGAGATATGTCTCATCACCACCTCTTCTCTCTGTGAAATATGTCTCATCACCACCCCTTCTCTCTGTGAGATATGTCTCATCACCACCCCTTCTCTCTGTGAGATATGTCTCATCACCACCTCTTCTCTCTGTGAAATATGTCTCATCACCACCCCTTCTCTCTGTGAGATATGTCTCACCATCCCCTCTTCTCTCTGTGAGATATGTCTCACCATCCCCTCTTCTCTCTGTGAGAGATGTCTCACCATCCCCTCTTCTCTCTGTGAGATATGTCTCATCACCACCTCTTCTCTCTGTGAGATATGTCTCATCACCACCTCTTCTCTCTGTGAGATATGTCTCATCACCACCTCTTCTCTCTGTGAGAGATGTCTCACCATCCCCTCTTCTCTCTGTGAGATATGTCTCATCACCACCTCTTCTCTCTGTGAGATATGTCTCATCACCACCTCTTCTCTCTGTGAGATATGTCTCACCATCACCTCTTCTCTCTCTGTGAGATGTCTCACCATCTCCTCTTCTCTCTCTGTGAGATATGTCTCATCACCACCTCTTCTCTCTCTGTGAGATATGTCTCACCATCTCCTCTTCTCTCTCTGTGAGATATGTCTCATCATCCCCTCTTCTCTCTCTGTGAGATATGTCTCATCACCACCTCTTCTCTCTCTGTGAGATATGTCTCACCACCACCTCTTCTCTCTCTGTGAGATATGAAGGGATGACACCAGCTATGATTAGGCTACATATTGGAGACATGTCTGTGCAGTAGCAGGCTGTTAATTAGTTGTTGCAGTGTGTAGCGTGAGAGGCTAGAGGACCCAGTTCAACACCTGCAGAGAGGAGTTAAGTGATCCGATCAATGGCTCAATTGGCAGGGACAATATGAGTGGCTACGGCAGATCGGAAAGGGCAGTGTGGAGTGCCATTGAGATTGTGTCATCTGTGGATCTGTTTTGGGCGGTATGCAAATTTGAGTGGGTTTAGGGTATCTGGCAGGATGCTGTTGATGTGAGCCTTGATCAGCCTTTCAGAGCACTTCATGGCTTCCGAGTGCTACGGGGCGGTGATCATTTAGGCAGGTTAGCTTCGCTTCCTTGGGCACAGGGACTATGATGGAGTGCTTGAAACCTGTAGGTATTACAGACTCCACGCGTGCTTTGAGTACACGTCCTGGTAATCCGTCTGGCCCAGTGGCTTTGTGAATGCTGACCTGTTAAAAAGGTCTTGCTCACATCGGCTACCGAGAGCGTTATCACAGGGTCGTCCAGAACAGCTGGTGCTCTCATGCATGCTTCAGTGTTGCTTGCCTCGAAGCGAGCATAAAAGGCATTTAGCTCGTCTGGTAGGCTCGTGTCACTGGGCAGCTCACGTCTGGGTTTCCCTTTGCAGTCTGTAATAGTTGTCAAGCCCTGCCACATCCAACGAGCATCAGAGCCGGTGTTGTAGAATTCAATCTTAATCCTGTATTGACGCATTGCTTGTTTGACGGTTCGTCTGAGGCATGCATTGTGAAGCTAAAGTATTCTTTCAAGCTATTTCCTTTTCAGAGTAGATTCACTCAGCCAAGTCTCTGAGCTTTAGACTAAAGTGAGTGTAAAATACTTTTGATTCATTATATAGTCAGTTTTGACTATAGTGAATATTAATGATGAACAAGGATTCTGTTTACAATTTTAATTAATCCCAATCCTTCTATAGTTATCTGTTCAACAAATTCTAATTGTAGCCTACAGTGTAGGATTGGGAGGAGGTTTAGAATAGGTATAGGGCCATATTGTTCAATAATTATCTGTATCTAACAATTATAATGGTACATTGGAGGATTGGGTGGAGGTACACTACATGGCCAATAAGTATGTGGACACCTGCTCATCGAACATCTCATTCTAGAAATCATGGGTATTAATATGGAGTTCCCCCCTTCCCCCCCTCCCCCCTTTGTTGCTATAACAGCCGCCATTCTTCTGGGCAGGCTTTCCTCTAGATGTTGGACTTGCTTCCATTCAGCCACAAGAGCATTAGTGATGTTGGGTGACTAGGCCTGGCTCACAGTCGGTGGTCCAATTCATCACAAAGGTTTTCGATGGGGTTGAGGTCAGGGCTCTGTGCAGGCCAGTCAAGTTCTTCCACACCGATCTCGACAAGCCATGTCTGTATGGATCTCGCTTTGTGCCTGGGGGAATTGTCATGCTGAAACAGGAAAGGGCCTTCCCCAAACTGTTGCCACAAATTTGGAAGCACAGAATTGTCTAGAATGTCATTGTATGTTGTGGTGGAAAGATTTCTCTTCACTGGAACTAAGGGGCCTAGCCCGAGCCATGAAATACAGTCCCAGACCATTATTCCTCCTACACCAAACTTTACAGTTGGCACTGTGCATTCGGGCAGGTAGCGTTCTCCTGGCATCCGCCAAACAGAGATTAGTTGTCCGGACTACCAGATGGTGAAAGCGTGATTCGTTACAACAGAGAATGTGTTTCCACATGTAGGTATAGATATACTGTAGGATTGGAAGGAGGTATGTAGGTATAGATATACTGTAGGATTGGAAGGAGGTAGGTAGGTATAGATATACTGTAGGATTGGGAGGAGGTAGGTAGATATAGATATACTGTAGGATTGGAAGGAGGTATGTAGGTATAGATATACTGTAGGATTGGAAGGAGGTATGTAGGTATAGATATACTGTAGGATTGGAAGGAGGTAGGTAGGTATAGATATACTGTAGGATTGGGAGGAGGTAGGTAGGTATAGATATACTGTAGGATTGGGATGAGGTAGGTAAGTAGGTATTGTCATGTTTTGTCTTATATTGTCTTGTCATTTTGCTTTTCCTTCTGTTCGTTTTCCCCCTGCTGTTCTTTTTAGGTTCGTTCCCCTTTTTCTCTCTCCCTCCCTCTCTCTCTTCTATCTATCGTTCCGTTCCTGCTCCCAGCTGTTCCTATTCCCCTAATCAATCATTTAGTCTTCCCACACCTGTTCCCTATCTTTTCCCCTGATTAGAGTCCCTATTTCTCCCCTTATTTTCCGTTTCTGTCCTGTCGGATCCTTGTATATTGTTCACCGTGCTGTGTCTTTGTATCGCCCTGTCGTGTCGTGTTTCCCTCAGATGCTGCGTGGTGAGCAGGTGTCTGAGTCTGCTACGGTCAAGTGCCTTCCCGAGGCAACCTGCAGTTTATTATCGAGTCTCCAGTCTGTTCTCGTCATTACGAGTGGAATTGTTTTTTATGCTTTATTTACCGCTCCGATTTGTCTAGGAGTATTGCTATTTCCTTTAACTGGATTAAAGACTCTGTTTTCGCCAAGTCGCTTTTGGGTCCTCATTCACCTGCATAACAGGTATAAATATACTGAGGATTGGGAGGAGGTAGGTAGGTATAGATATACTGTAGGATTGGGATGAGGTAGGTAAGTATAGATATACTGTAGGATTGGGAGGAAGTAGGTAAGTATAGATATACTGTAGGATTGGGAGGAGGTAGGTAGGTATAGATATACTGTAGGATTGGGAGGAGGTATGTATATATATATATACTGTAGGATTTGGAGGAGGTAGGTAAGTATAGATATACTGTAGGATTGGGATGAGGTAGGTAAGTATAGATATACTGTAGGATTGGGATGAGGTAGGTAGGTATAGATATACTGTAGGATTGGGAGGAGGTAGGTAGGTATAGATATACTGTAGGATTGGGAGGAGGTAGGTAAGTATAGATATACTGTAGGATTGGGAGGAGGTAGGTATTATTGATATTACTATTATTATTAGATTATTATTATGAATATGAATATTATTATATTATTATTCGGATTATTACTATAGAATGGAAGAGACTGAGAATGTGTAATAACTTAGATGAGATTTTCACAGATATTTCCTGTACCTACAGGAAAATGCACTGTGATAAGGTGAGAGACCAGACAACATCAAACATCCACATTACTGAAAAACAAAACAAGAATGACAGCTTAAGGACTCTGTCAAGGTTTACCAGAATTGGACCCAGAAGCAGACCAGGACAAGGTGAGTATAAAGATGGTGAGTATTTATTAATCAATGAGAACGTGGAGGTAGATAGTTCCGGGTGGAGGAGCGGGCAGCGGAGGTGGGTTGATGGGAGTGGATAGGCAGATCCAATGGATAACAACACACTGGTGACGAGCAGACAGGGATGGGGTATGGGTTCTGGGTGGAGGAGCGGGCATCGGAGGTGGATCCAATGGATAACAACACACTGGTGACGAGCAGACAGGGATGGGGTATGGGTTCTGGGTGGAGGAGCGGGCAGCGGAGGCTGATCCAATGGATAACAACACACTGGTGACGAGCAGACAGGGATGGGGTATGGGTTCTGGGTGAATGGCTGTAGACAAAACAAACGGCGGTAAGTTAAAGGCAAGCAAGACGTACAAAACAATAAAACAAAACAAACTCTATAAACTGGAGGCTGGTTCGTGGGCATAACATACTGTTCATGGCTAACGATCCGGCAGGGAATGGATGTCAGGTCAGAGCTTTTGAAGGGGAGAGGTGATGATCAGGACAGGTGTGCAGATTACTGATGTGATACAGGTGCGGGTGAACATCGATCTCCCAACAAGCTAATTCGCCCGGCAACCAGACAGGGTGCGTTCCAGGACACCG
Source organism: Oncorhynchus gorbuscha (assembly GCF_021184085.1). Lineage (NCBI taxonomy): Eukaryota > Metazoa > Chordata > Actinopteri > Salmoniformes > Salmonidae > Oncorhynchus > Oncorhynchus gorbuscha. The sequence continues at coordinate 8,914,510 of NC_060195.1, read as the reverse complement.
GAAACACACTCCAGGACAGAAACACAGGCAAACACAGACTCAGGAAGCGGGATTTGTGACAGACTCCTCCCCTCCACATCACACAGCTGTCCCTCCTACACTCAATGTTACACATCCCTTTAAGGACTCTGACTCCTCCCTTCCACATCACACAGCTGTCCCTTTTACACTCATTGGTACATATCCTCTTAAGGACTCTGACCCCTCCCCTCCACATCACACAGCTGTCCCTCCTACACTCAATGGTACACATCCCTTTAAGGACTCTGACTCCTCCCCTCCACATTACACAGCTGTCCCTCCTACACTCATTGGTACACATCCCCTTAAGGACTCTGACCCCTCCCCTCCACATTACACAGCTGTCCCTCCTACACTCAATGTTACACATCCTCTTAAGGACTCTGACCCCTCCCCTCCACATTATACAGCTGTCCCTCCTACACTCAATGGTACACATCCCTTTAAGGACTCTGACTCCTCCCCTCCACATTACACAGCTGTCCCTCCTACACTCATTGGTACACATCCCCTTAAGGACTCTGACCCCTCCCCTCCACATTACACAGCTGTCCCTCCTACACTCAATGGTACACATCCCTTTAAGGACTCTGACTCCTCCCCTCCACATTACACAGCTGTCCCTCCTACACTCATTGGTACACATCCCCTTAAGGACTCTGACCCCTCCCCTCCACATTATACAGCTGTCCCTCCTACACTCAATGGTACACATCCCTTTAAGGACTCTGACCACTCCCCTCCACATTACACAGCTGTCCCTCCTACACTCATTGGTACACATCCCCTTAATGTCCATGGTCCCTGAGCTTTGTTTATTTTACACAGTTAGTTACATTTCCCTAACTTGTCAATATTTCCCATTCCCGAATGAGCGAGTCCATAATGTCCTCCTTATTTGTTCAGAAAGGTCAGTGCCTGTGGCATAAATTTGTTTTTGTACCTGACCAATTTACACTCTGGGAGTCTGCAAAGCTTCCTGGATGGCAGGAGCATAAACTCTGAGTTGAGGAAATGGGAAGGGTCCTCTGATGTTGTGTTTGGTAGTTAATTTCATCATTATTAAACACAAGGCATCTATCATCAGTAATGAATTACTTATAATGGGCCAGACGTCATCATATAGCTGAATGTGACATAGATAGAATTTGGAAGATCTAGCAGATGAAATGCATTGGAAACAGGATGGAAAAAGACCAGGGGAAAGGGAACTGCAAAGCAGTCACGATGAGGCAAGACCTCCTCCAATCCTCAGTGGTCTCTCTACGATGAGGCAAGACCTCCACCAATCCTCAGTGGTCTCTCTACGATGAGGCAAGACCTCCTCCAATCCTCAGTGGTCTCTCTATGATGAGTCAAGACCTCCTCCAATCCTCAGTGGTCTCTCTACGATGAGGCAAGACCTCCTCCAATCCTCAATGGTCTCTCTACGATGAGGCAAGACCTCCACCAATCCTCAGTGGTCTCTCTACGATGAGGCAAGACCTCCTCCAATCCTCAGTGGTCTCTCTATGATGAGGCAAGACCTCCTCCAATCCTCTGTGGTCTCTCTATGATGAGGCAAGACCTCCTCCAATCCTCTGTGGTCTCTCTATGATGAGGCAAGACCTCCTTCAATCCTCAGTGGTCTCTCTATGATGATGCAAGACCTCCTTCAATCCTCAGTGGTATCTCTAGGATGAGGCAAGACCTCCTCCAATCCTCTGTGGTCTCTCTATGATGAGGCAAGACCTCCTCCAATCCTCTGTGGTCTCTCCATGATGATGCAAGACCTCCTCCAATCCTCTGTGGTCTCTCTATGATGAGGCAAGACCTCCTCCAATCCTCTGTGGTCTCTCCATGATGATGCAAGACCTCCTCCAATCCTCTGTGGTCTCTCTATGATGAGGCAAGACCTCCTTCAATCCTCTGTGGTCTCTCTATGATGAGGCAAGACCTCCTTCAATCCTCAGTGGTCTCTCTATGATGATGCAAGACCTCCTCCAATCCTCAGTGGTCACTCTATGATGATGCAAGACCTCCTCCAATCCCCAGTGGTCTCTCTATGATGATGCAAGACCTCCTCCAATCCTCTGTGGTCTCTCTATGATGATGCAAGACTTCTTCCAATCCTCAGTGGTCTCTCTATGATGATGCAAGTCTTCCTCCAATCCTCAGTGGTCTATTTATGATGTTGCAAGCTCCTCCAATCCCCTGTGGTCACTTTCTGACAATGCAAGGCCTTCTCAAATCCTTTCTATTTATTATAATGCAATACCTCGTCCAACTCTCTGTGGTCTATTTATGACGATACAAGACCTCTTCCAATCCTCTGTGGATCGATTTGAGCATTTTGTTAATGGTGGCTTTGTGACTGCAGCGGCCCTGTCAAAACGTGCTTGATGGCGAAGGAGCCTGTGACTGCCTGACTGCCTGCCTATCTGCCTGTCTGACTGCCTGACTGCCTGCCTGCCTGCTTGCCTGCTTGCCTGCTTGCCTGCCTGCCTGCCTGCCTGACTGGCTGCCTGACTGCCTGTCTGCTTGCCTGCCTGACTGCTTGGGATTGCCTGTCTGCCTGCCTGCCTGACTGCTTGGGATTGCCTGTCTGCCTGCCTGCCTGACTGCTTGGGATTGCCTGTCTGCCTGCCTGCCGGCCTCTACACTACAGCATGAGACAAGACTAATGGTATACCAGGTTAGGGAGTTTTATTTCCCTCACTTCCTCTCCATCTCTCTCTCTCGCTCTCTCGCTCTCTCTCTTTCTCTGTCTCTCTACCTCTCCCTATCTCTCCACCTCCTCCTCCTCCTCTCTCTCTCTCCACTCTCCTCTCCTTCTCCTCCTCCTCTCTCCCTTGTCAGACAGTTTTGCGGTGGCTCCACATAGTGATGATCTTGTGTTGCCATAATGAAGCTAGCTGCTCCTTCATATCTAAACTCCATTCTGTCACACTCCCACCCCACCCCACCCCACCCGACCCCACCCCACCCCACCCCACCCACCCCACTCCCACCCCACCCCACCCCACTCCCACCCCACTCCACCCGACCCCACCCCACCCCACCCCACTCCACTCCCACCCCACCCCACCCCACTCCCACCCCACCCCACCCCACCAGACCAGTGAAATATACATCAAACCTCCACTATAAAGAGTGTGTGCAGCCAGCATGGCGCTGCTATTGGCACAACTATAATGGAGACAGAGATTGATGGTCAGGACCAGGTGTGTTTTTGAATCCTACCTGATTGAATAGCTTTTCCCCTCCACCACCAAGTCAAGCCAACAGAGGGGAGGAGAGAGTGGAGGGGAGTGGAGTGGAGTGGAGTGGAGTGGAGTGGAGTGGAGGGAGGGAGTGGGATGGAGGGAGTCGGGGGAGGGAGGGAGAGGACAGAGTGGAGGGAGTAGAGGGGAGGGAGGGAGGGAGGGGAGTGGAGGGAGTGGAGGGGAGTGGAGGGAGTGAAGGGGAATAGAGGGAAGTGGAGGAAGTGGAGGGGAGTGGAGGGAGTGGAGGGCGTAGATAGGAATAGAGGTAGTGGAGGGGAGGGAGTGGAGTGGAAGGAGTGGAGGGAAGTGGAGAAAGTGGACGGGAGGGAGTGGAGGGGAGGGGAATGGAGGAAAGTGGAGGGAGTGGACAGAGTGGAGGGAGTGGCGTGGAGGGAGTGGGGGGAATGGAGGGAAGTGGAGGGAGTGGAGTGGAGGGAGTGGAGGGGAATGGAGGGAAGTGGAGGGAGTGGAGGGAGTGGAGGGGAGTGGAGGGAGTGGGGGGAGTGGAGGGGAATGGAGGGAAGTGGAGGGAGTGGAGGGAGTGGAGGGGAGTGGAGGGAGTGGGGGGAGTGGAGGGGAATGGAGGGAGTGGGGGAGTGGAGGGGAATGGAGGGAAGTGGAGGGAGTGGAGGGAGTGGAGGGAGTGGAGGGGAGTGGAGGGGAATGGAGGGAGTGGGGGGAGTGGAGGGGAATGGAGGGAGTGGAGGGGAGTGGAGGGAGTGGAGGGGAATGGAGGGAGTGGGGGGAGTGGAGGGGAATGGAGGGAAGTGGAGGGAGTGGAGGGAGTGGAGGGGAATGGAGGGAAGTGGAGGGAGTGGAGGAAGTGGAGGGAAGTGGAGGGAGTGGAGGGACTGGAGGGGAGTGGAGGGGAATGGAGGGAGTGGAGGGGAGTGGAGGGAGTGGAGGGGAATGGAGGGAAGTGGAGGGAGTGGAGGGAGTGGAGGGAGTGAGGGGAGTGGAGGGGAATGGAAGGAATGGAGGGAAGTGGAGGGAGTGGAGGGAGTGGAGGGGAATGGAGGGAAGTGGAGGGAGTGGAGGGGAGTGGAGGGAAGTGGAGGGAGTGGAGGGGAATGGAGGGAGTGGAGGGAGTGGAGGGGAATGGAGGGAAGTGGAGGGAGTGGAGGGAGTGGAGGGAGTGGGGGGAGTGGAGGGGAATGGAGGGAGTGGACGGAGTGGAGGGAGTGGAGGGAGTGGAGGGAGTGGAGGGGAATGGAGGGAGTGGAGGGGAATGGAGGGAGTGGAGGGAGTGGAGGGAGTGGAGGGAGTGGAGGGAGTGGAGGGAGTGGAGGGGAATGGAGGGAGTGGAGGGAGTGGAGGGAGTGGAGGGAGTGGAGGGAGTGGAGGGGAGTGGAGGGGAATGGAGGGAGTGGAGGGAGTGGAGGGGAATGGAGGGAGTGGAGGGAGTGGAGGGGAGTGGAGGGAGTGGAGGGAGTGGAGGGGAATGGAGGGAGTGGAGGGAGTGGAGGGGAGTGGAGGGAGTGGAGGGAGTGGAGGGAGTGGAGGGGAATGGAGGGAGTGGAGGGTCTGCGATGGAGATGACCTGTTTCCCTGCTACATTATCATGTCACTGCACAGCCCCCATCATGGAAACCTCATCCCTTCCCCTCCATTTATATTAAAATAAAACGTCCTACCTTTCGCTTCTGTCCCCCTTCTCTCCTGGGTTCACCTGCTGAGATTCAGCCAATGATTACACTAAACCTTCTCCTCTCCTGGGTTCACTTCCTGAGATTCAGCCAATGATGGTATTCAACGACAGGAATAATTAGACTAAGCCTCCTCTCCTGGGTTCACCTCTACTCGATGCCATGCAAGAGCAGAATAACAATATCTCTCTGTTTCATTGGCATGCTGTCTGTGTCTGTGTCTGTGACTGTGTCTGTGGCTGTGGCTGTGTATGTGTCTGTGTCTGTGGCTGTGGCTGTGGCTGTGTCTGTGTCTGTGTCTGTGTCTGTGTCTGTGTCTGTGGCTGTGGCTGTGTCTGTGGCTGTGTCTGTGGCTGAGTCTGTGGCTGTGTCTGTGGCTGTGTCTCTGTCTGTGTCTGTGTCTGTGTCTGTGTCTGTGTCTGTGGCTGTGTCTGTGGCTGTGGCTGAGTCTGTGTCTGTGTCTGTGTCTGTGTCTGTGTCTGTGTCTGTGTCTGTGTCTGTGTCTGTGTCTGTGTCTGTGGCTGTGGCTGAGTCTGTGTCTGTGGTTGGAGTCTGTGGCTGGAGTCTGTGTCTGTGTCTGTGTCTGTGTCTGTGTCTGTGTCTGTGTCTGTGTCTGTGTCTGTGTCTGTGTCTGTGTCTGTGTCTGTGTCTGTGGCTGTGTCTGTGGCTGTGTCTGCGTCTGTGTCTGCGGCTGAGTCTGTGTCTGTGTCTGTGTCTGTGTCTGCAGCTGAGTCTGTCACTGTGGCTGTGCTTGACAGCTGTAGCTGGTAATACCCTATGCTACAGCCATGTGGTTGTTTGTGTGTGTGTGTGTACGTGTGTGTGTGTGTGTGTGTGTGTGTGTGTGTGTGTGTGTGTGTGTGTGTGTGTGTGTGTGTGTGTGTGTGTGTGTGTGTGTGTGTGTGTGTGTGTGTGTGTGTGTGTGTGTGTGTGTGTGTGTGTGTGTGTGTGTGTGTGTGTGTGTGTGTGTGTGTGTGTGTGTGTGTGTGTGTGTGTGTGTGTGTGTGTGTGTGTGTGTGTGTGTGTGTGCGCGTGTGTGTCCTCTCTAGGGAAGCAAGTAGCCCAGCCATTAACCATTAAAATATCGCTGGTTCGAATCCTTGAGCCGACGAGGTGGAACATCTGTCAATGTGCCCTTGAGCAAGGCAATTAACCCTAATTGCTCCTGTAGTGGCTCTGGATCAGAGAGTTTGCTAAATGATTCACTACTGTAATGGCTCTGGATCAGAGTCTGCTAAATGATTCACTACTGTAGTGGCTCTGGATCAGAGAGTCTGCTAAATGATTCACTACTGTTGTGACTCTGGATCAGAGAGTCTGCTAAATGATTCACTACTGTAGTGGCTCTGGATCAGAGAGTCTGCTAATTGATTCACTACTGTAGTGGCTCTGGATCAGAGAGTCTGCTAAATGATTCACTACTGTTGTGACTCTGGATCAGAGAGTCTGCTAAATGATTCACTACTTATTAACATTATCAGTTTTGAGGGAAGAGAAAATACAGTTAACCAAACAAGACAGTAATCAAAAATATGATTTACATAATTGTCAAGACCACAGGATAGGTGCAGTGTAATGTGTTGTTTTTCTACAGGATCAGTAATAGCAGTTCAGCGTCCCTGGAGTAAATTAAGGGTAACCCCTTTCCTGCAGTCACATGACCTAGTGGCCTCACGGGTGGAATGTTATTCATATTTTTCATAATTTCGTAATAAATAAATATTATTGAAAAAAAGCTGCTGAAAATTCATAGAGTTTTGTTATATTTCAGTCTTCTGTGATGTATATAAAGTGTACTATTGGGATGAAAACTGAAAATGTAACACATTTCAACTCTATATCTGACATGGTACAGGTGTCTTATTGTTTAAGCCTGTAACCATGTGTGTGAAATGTATACTTTTCTTTCAAAAAGATTTGTTTACTCTGTTGTTACTCTGAATTAACCCACTGCAGTAAAAGGTTAAGTGCTTTACTCAAGGGCACATTGGCAGATGTTCCACATTTTCCATCTTGTAAACCAGCTTCAAAAAGCTGAAAATACTATATTTTTGGATATGGGAAATACGTTTGTCAGCGGTTGAGATGGCACAATGCGTCTCTACACAATGACTGCAGGTTTTGTCACCTAAATTCTAATTAGGCGAACAATTGGAATTGTAGCAAACAGGAAATGGCAGAGAGATTTCTGCATAGTGCGTCTATTAAATATTCAGCAAACAGTAAAAATACTGTGTGTTTGTCGAAGAAACACTTCTAGCTGGACTGAGAGAATACAGAAAATGGTGGAAAGGATTGTCTTTGGAAGTGTGAAGGTTGTTTCTGGGCAATGGATCCTGATAGGGAAAGAATCGGATTAATTTACACGCTTACTAGTTCCACTTATTGAGAGGGGTGGGGGATATATACTATGTATTAGCATTATTAGGAGGGTGGGGATATATACTATGTAATAGCATTATTAGGAGGGTGGGGATATATACTATGTAATAGCATTATTAGGAGGGTGGGGGGTATATACTATGTAATAACATTATTAGGAGGGTGGGGGTATATACTATATAATAACATTATTATGAGGGGAGGGTGGGGGTATATACTATATAATAACATTATTATGAGGGGAGGGTGGGGGTATATACTATGTAATAGCATTATTAGGAGGGTGGGGGGATATATACTATGTAATAACATTATTAGGAGGGTATATACTATATAATAACATTATTAGGAGGGTGGGGGTATATACTATGTAATAACATTATTAGGAGGGTGGGGGTATATACTATATAATAACATTATTATGAGGGGAGGGTGGGGGTATATACTATGTAATAGCATTATTAGGATGGTGGGGGATATATACTATGTAATAACATTATTAGGAGGGTGGGGGTATATATACTATGTAATATCATTATTAGGAGGGTGGGGGTATATACTATATAATAACATTATTAGGAGGGTGGGGGTATATACTATGTAATAACATTATTAGGATGGTGGGGGTATATACTATATAATAACATTATTAGGAGGGTGGGGGTATATACTATGTAATAACATTATTAGGAGGGTGGGGTTATATACTATATAATAACATTATTAGGAGGGTGGGGGTATATACTATGTAATAACATTATTAGGAGGGTGGGGGTATATACTATATAATAACATTATTAGGAGGGTGGGGGTATATACTATGTAATAACATTATTAGGAGGGTGGGGTTATATACTATATAATAACATTATTAGGAGGGTGGGGGTATATACTATGTAATAACATTATTAGGAGGGTGGGGGTATATACTATATAATAACATTATTAGGAGGGTATATACTATATAATAACATTATTAGGAGGGTGGGGGTATATACTATATAATAACATTATTAGGAGGGTGGGGGTATATACTATGTAATAACATTATTAGGAGGGTGGGGGTATATACTATATAATAACATTATTATGAGGGGAGGGTGGGGGTATATACTATGTAATAGCATTATTAGGAGGGTGGGGGATATATACTATGTAATAACATTATTAGGAAGGTATATACTATATAATAACATTATTAGGAGGGTGGGGGTATATACTATGTAATAACATTATTAGGAGGGTGGGGGTATATACTATATAATAACATTATTATGAGGGGAGGGTGGGGGTATATACTATGTAATAGCATTATTAGGATGGTGGGGGATATATACTATGTAATAACATTATTAGGAGGGTGGGGGTATATATACTATGTAATATCATTATTAGGAGGGTGGGGGTATATACTATATAATAACATTATTAGGAGGGTGGGGGTATATACTATGTAATAACATTATTAGGAGGGTATATACTATGTAATAACATTATTAGGAGGGTGGGGGTATATACTATGTAATAACATTATTAGGAGGGTATATACTATGTAATAACATTATTAGGAGGGTATATACTATGTAATAACATTATTAGGAGGGTATATACTATGTAATAACATTATTAGGAGGGTGGGGGTATATACTATGTAATAACATTATTAGGAGGGTATATACTATGTAATAACATTATTAGGAGGGTATATACTATGTAATAACATTATTAGGAGGGTATATACTATGTAATACCATTATTAGGAGGGTGGGGGTATATACTATATAATAACATTATTAGGAGGGTATATACTATATAATAACATTATTAGGAGGGTATATACTATGTAATAACATTATTAGGAGGGTGGGGGTATATACTATGTAATAACATTATTAGGAGGGTGGGTGTATATACTATGTAATAACATTATTAGGAGGGTATATATTATGTAATAACATTATTAGGAGGGTATATACTATGTAATAACATTATTAGGAGGGTATATATTATGTAATAACATTATTAGGAGGGTATATATTATGTAATAACATTATTAGGAGGGTATATACTATGTAATAACATTATTAGGAGGGTGGGGGTATGTATTATGTAATAACATTATTAGGAGGGTGGGTGTATATACTATGTAATAACATTATTAGGAGGGTGGGTGTATATACTATGTAATAACATTATTAGGAGGGTATATATTATGTAATAACATTATTAGGAGGGTATATACTATATAATAACATTATTATGAGGGTATATATTATGTAATAACATTATTAGGAGGGTGGGTGTATATACTATATAATAACATTATTAGGAGGGTATATATTATGTAATAACATTATTAGGAGGGTATATACTATGTAATAACATTATTAGGAGGGTGGGTGTATATACTATGTAATAACATTATTAGGAGGGTGGGGGTATATACTATGTAATAACATTATTAGGAGGGTATATACTATGTAATAACATTATTAGGAGGGTGGGTGTATATACTATGTAATAACATTATTAGGAGGGTATATATTATGTAATAACATTATTAGGAGGGTGGGGGTATGTATTATGTAATAACATTATTAGGAGGGTGGGTGTATATACTATGTAATAACATTATTAGGAGGGTGGGTGTATATACTATGTAATAACATTATTAGGAGGGTGGGGGTATATACTATGTAATAACATTATTAGGAGGGTGGGTGTATATACTATGTAATAACATTATTAGGAGGGTATATACTATGTAATAACATTATTAGGAGGGTGGGGGTATATACTATGTAATAACATTATTAGGAGGGTATATACTATGTAATAACATTATTAGGAGGGTGGGGGTATATACTATGTAATAACATTATTAGGAGGGTGGGGGTATATACTATGTAATAACATTATTAGGGGGGTATATACTATGTAATAACATTATTAGGAGGGTGGGGGTATGTATTATGTAATAACATTATTAGGAGGGTATATACTATGTAATAACATTATTAGGAGGGTGGGTGTATATACTATGTAATAACATTATTAGGAGGGTGGGTGTATATACTATGTAATAACATTAGGAGGGTGGGTGTATATACTATGTAATAACATTATTAGGAGGGTGGGTATATATACTATGTAATAACATTATTAGGAGGGTATATACTATGTAATAACATTATTAGGAGGGTGGGGTTATATACTATATAATAACATTATTAGGAGGGTGGGGGTATATACTATGTAATAACATTATTAGGAGGGTGGGGGTATATACTATATAATAACATTATTAGGAGGGTATATACTATATAATAACATTATTAGGAGGGTGGGGGTATATACTATATAATAACATTATTAGGAGGGTGGGGGTATATACTATGTAATAACATTATTAGGAGGGTATATACTATATAATAACATTATTAGGAGGGTATATACTATGTAATAACATTATTAGGAGGGTGGGGGTATATACTATGTAATAACATTATTAGGAGTGGAGGGTGGGGGTATATACTATATAATAACATTATTAGGAGGGTGGGGGGTATATACTATGTAATAACATTATTAGGGGGGTATATACTATATAATAAAATTATTAGGAGGTTGGGAGGGTATATACTATGTACTAACATTATTAGGATGGTATATACTATGCAATAGCATTATTAGGAGGGTATATACTATGTAATAACATTATTAGGAGGGTGGGGAGGTATATACTATGTAATAACATTATTAGGAGGGTGGAGGTATATACTATGTAATAACATTATTAGAAGGGTGGGGGTATATACTATGTAATAACATTATTAGGAGGGTATATACTATATAATAACATTATTAGGAGGGTATAAACTATGTAATAACCTTATTAGTAGGGGAGGGTGGGGGGTATATACTATATAATAACATTATTAGGAGGGTGGGGAGGTATATACTATGTAATAACATTATTAGGAGGGTGGAGGTATATACTATGTAATAACATTATTAGAAGGGTGGGGGTATATACTATGTAATAACATTATTAGGAGGGTATATACTATATAATAACATTATTAGGAGGGTATATACTATGCAATAACATTATTAGGAGGGGAGGGTGGGGGTATATATTATGTAATAACATTATTAGGAGGGTGGTAGGGTATATACTATGTAATAACATTATTAGGAGGGTATATACTATGTAATAACATTATTAGGAGGGTATATACTATGTAATAACATTATTAGGAGGGTATATACTATATAATAACATTATTTGGAGGGTGGTAGGGTATATACTATGTAATAACATTATTAGGAGGGTATATACTATGCAATAACATTATTAGGAGGGTATATACTATATAATAACATTATTAGGAGGGGAGGGTGGGGGTATAAACTATGTAATAACATTATTAGGAGGGTGGGGGTATATACTATATAATATCATTATTAGGAGGGTGGGGGTATATACTATGTAATAACATTATTAGGAGTGTGGGGGGTATATACTATATAATATCATTATTAGGAGGGTGGGGGGTATATACTATGTAATAACATTATTAGGAGGGTATATACTATGTAATAACATTATTAGGAGGGTGAGGGGTATATACTATGTAATAACATTATTAGGAGGGTATATACTATGTAATAACATTATTAGGAGGGTGAGGGGTATATACTATGTAATAACATTATTAGGAGGGTATATACTATGTAATAACATTATTAGGAGGGTGAGGGGTATATACTATGTAATAACATTATTAGGAGGGTATATACTATGTAATAACATTATTATGAGGGTATAAACTATATAATAACATTATTAGGAGGGTGGGGGGTATATACTATGTAATAACATTATTAGGAGGGTGGGGGTATATACTATGTAATAACATTATTAGGAGGGTGGGGGTATATACTATGTAATAACATTATTAGGAGGGTATATACTATGTAATAACATTATTAGGAGGGTATATACTATGTAATAACATTATTAGGAGGGTGGGGGGTATATACTATGTAATAACATTATTAGGAGGGTATATACTATGTAATAACATTATTAGGAGGGTATATACTATGTAATAACATTATTAGGAGGGTATATACTATATAATAACATTATTAGGAGGGTGGGAGGTATATACTATGTAATAACATTATTAGGAGGGTATATACTATGTAATAACATTATTAGGAGGGTATATACTATGTAATAACATTATTAGGAGGGTATATACTATATAATAACATTATTATGAGGGTATAAACTATATAATAACATTATTAGGAGGGTGGGGGGTATATACTATGTAATAGCATTATTAGGAGGGTGGGGTGGGGGGTATATATTATGTAATAACATTATTAGTAGGGGGTTGAGAATGATAATACAGTTAATGAAAAAGATACCCGTTTTCCGAAGTAAAAAGTGTTGTTTCTTTCCATTGTGGTTTGAGAGACTGTGTGATACACACTATTCTATATCATTACCAAGTATGAGTGAGATGAGTTGAAGAAAAGGCCTATTCTGTTGGTTTGTTGGAGAAACAAGACATTTAACGGTGTGGATGGACGGTCGGTCTGATTAAGGAGAGAAGCTTATTATCTCACAGGCAAAATAGCCCCGTGACATTATTTGTACGATATGTCACTACCATCACATCACAACGCTCCCTGACCTTCGTGAGTCCTAACAGACTCCTAACAGACTCCTGACAGACTCATGACAGACACCTAACAGACTCCTGACAGACACCTAACAGACTCCTGACAGACTCATGACAGACACCTAACAGACTCCTAACAGACTCCTGACAGACTCATGACAGACACCTAACAGACTCCTGACAGACTCCTGACAGACTCCTGACAGACTCCTAACAGACTCCTAACAGACTCCTGACAGACTCCTGACAGACTCATGACAGACACCTAACAGACTCCTAACAGACTCCTGACAGACTCCTGACAGACTCCTAACAGACTCCTGACAGACTCCTGACAGACACCTAACAGACTCCTAACAGACTCCTAACAGACTCCTGACAGACTCCTGACAGACTCCTGACAGACTCCTAACAGACTCCTGACAGACTCCTAACAGACTCCTAACAGACTCCTAACAGACTCCTGACAGACTCCTGACAGACTCCTAACAGACTCCTGACAGACACCTAACAGACTCCTAACAGACTCCTAAAAGACTCCTGACAGACTCCTGACAGACTCCTGACAGACTCCTGACAGACTCCTGACAGACTCCTAACAGACTCCTAACAGACTCCTAACAGACTCCTAAAAGACTGACAGACTCCTGACAGACTCCTGACAGACTCCTGACAGACTCCTGACAGACTCCTAACAGACTCCTAACAGACTCCTGACAGACTCCTGACAGACTGTATGGCTTTTGATAGATAGAAGTCTAATCTGGTCCATGTTACTCACACTGCCTCCGGTTTATGATAGATTATTTTTATATTTCCTTTTTATAAATTCTCTCTTTCTGTCTCTCTTGCCTCCTTTTGGTCGTTCAGTGTGGGTTATGTTTTCCAATTTCCCTTCAGTGACATTAGGTTATAATAATAATTTGGTAGGTCCTATATTTGTCCTATTTCACATGTACAAGACTTGTTTTACACACGTGTGAGTTGGAAATGTGTTTTTTTGCATATCCAAACTCCCACGGCGACACCCTCTGTGACACCCTCGGAGAGTGGGGTCATGTCCAGGGCCGGCCATTATCAACGGCAACCCTAGAGTAATTCACATCGACAGATTTTTCACTTCCTTTTCAAGACACATATTACAGATCAATCTCATACAATCCAGCCTGTTAACACATGTTATCAGATCAATCTCATACAATACAGCATGGTGAAATGAATGAGCCCTGTGACCTTTACTCCATTACAAAAGCCCTCTCACCAAACCCATCACTGTACTGGCAGTATGTTTACATATAAGCTGATTCTGACAGTGAAAACCTATTTCACAGTTTATATACATGATCAAATATTTGTTGCTGTCCTCCACTTGACTTATCAATTACCCGGGGATCTCAACCCCCCCCCCCAGGGTCTGCATCATAAAAGGCATCCTATACCCTATGTAGTACACTTATACCTGCATTAGGGGACCTGGTCAAGAAACACAGCCTTTTATAGTAACCTCACTAATGAAGACTTAAATTCTTTCCTCAAGAGGTTGCTTTCAGTCATTTTATTTATCTCTATTGGTTCTACATAATCTCCATTCTGCATAGTTGTTACATTTCTACTCAGACCGACTGATGGCTAAATCACAAAACAGCAGAACAGACCAGGGGGTTTGATGGCTAATCTATAAAACAACAGAACATACCAGGGGGTTTGATGGCTAATCTATAAAACAACAGAACAGACCAGGGGGGTTTGATGGCTAATCTGTGAAACAACAGAACAGACCAGGGGGGTTTGATGGCTAATCTATAAAACAACAGAACAGACCAGGGTGTTTGATGGCTAATCTATAAAACAACAGAACAGACCAGGGGATTTGACGGCTAATCTGTGAAACAACAGAACAGACCAGGGGATTTGACGGCTAATCTGTGAAACAACAAAACAAACCAGGGGATTTGACGGCTAATCTGTGAAACAACAGAACAGACCAGGGGATTTGACGGCTAATCTGTGAAACAACAGAACAGACCAGGGGGTTTGACGGCTAATCTGTGAAACAACAGAACAGACCAGGGGGTTTGACGGCTAATCTGTGAAACAACAGAACAGACCAGGGGGTTTGACGGCTAATCTGTGAAAACAACAGAACAGACCAGGGGTTTGACGGCTAATCTGTGAAACAACAGAACAGACCAGGGGGTTTGACGGCTAATCTGTGAAACAACAGAACAGACCAGGGGGTTTGACGGCTAATCTGTGAAACAACAGAACAGACCAGGGGGTTTGACGGCTAATCTGTGAAACAACAGAACAGACCAGGGGGTTTGACGGCTAATCTGTGAAACAACAGAACAGACCAGGGGGTTTGACGGCTAATCTGTGAAACAACAGAACAGACCAGGGGGTTTGACGGCTAATCTATAAAACAACAGAACAGACCAGGGGGTTTGATGGCTAATCTATAAAACAACAGAACAGATCAGGGGGTTTGATGGCTAATCTATAAAACAACAGAACAGATCAGGGGGTTTGATGGCTAAGAACAGCAATAACACCCATTCCAAGATACTGTAACTGGATTCTTCTCCTGTCCTCCTGTCCTCCAGTCCTCCTGTCCTCCTGTCCTCCTGTCCTCCAGTCCTCCAGTCCTCCTGTCCTCCTGTCCTCCTGTCCTCCAGTCCTCCAGTCCTCCTGTCCTCCAGTCCTCCTGTCCTCCTGTCCTCCTGTCCTCCTGTCCTCCTGTCCTCCTGTCCTCCTGTCCTCCTGTCCTCCTGTCCTCCAGTCCTCCAGTCCTCCAGTCCTCCAGTCCTCCAGTCCTCCTGTCCTGATGTCCTCCTGTCCTGATGTCCTCCTGTCCTCCTGTTCTCCAGTCCTCCTGTCCTCCTGTTCTCCTGTCCTGATGTCCTCCTGTCCTCCAGTCCTCCAGTCCTCCTGACCTCCTGCCCTCCAGTTCTTCTGTCCTCCAGTCCACCAGTTCTTCTGTCCTCCATTTCTCCTGTCCTTCTGTTCTCATGTCCTCCAGTTCTCCTGTCCTCACCATTTGTTCCTGGTAAACCAAGTGGATGTGCCCTTCTTAAATGGAACCCTAATCCTTATAAACTCAGTATATGCCCTATGGGCCCCTGGTCGAAAGGACTGCACTATATAGGGAATAGAGTGCCATTTGGGACGCAGGCTACGTCTGCCACGAATGCGGGCCGCTTTCATTCCTCAAATCTGTTTACAACACCTGCTTTACAGCGGTACAGAGAGGAGAGTGAACCTGTTCTGTTTGAAGGTTATAAAAGAGGTTCAGAAATTCAGCTGATGGAGAGAAATATATACTTCTTTTACTTTGCCATCTCCGAGATAACTAATTGGGCTTTAATATTTGCATCATAAATGTCCTTATGAAAGTGATTGAGGACACCATAATAGGATATGTGAATATATAGACAAAATGAAGTCGTTAGGAAATGAGACCTTGGAGGATAGGGTAGTGGTAGGAGTGGTACTTGGTATTCAGAGGGATTGTAACGGCATTCCTCCTCCCCTTCTGAGGAGGAGAAGCGAGAAGGATCGGAGGACCAATGCGCAGAGTGGTAAGTGTCCATAATGTTTATTTAAAGACATAAACTGAACACTACAAAACAATAAACGTGAAACGAACGAAACCCGAAACAGTACCGTGTGGCAACAAACAATCACATGGAAACAAACACCCACAACTCAAAAGTGAAACCCAGGCTACCTAAGTATGATTCAATCAGAGACAACCAGGCTACCTAAGTATGATTCAATCAGAGACAACCAGGCTACCTAAGTATGATTCAATCAGAGACAACCAGGCTACCTAAGTATGATTCAATCAGAGACACCCAGGCTACCTAAGTATGATTCAATCAGAGACAACCAGGCTACCTAAGTATGATTCTCAATCAGAGACAACCAGGCTACCTAAGTATGATTCTCAATCAGAGACAACCAGGCTACCTAAGTATGATTCTCAATCAGAGACAACCAGGCTACCTAAGTATGATTCTCAATCAGAGACAACCAGGCTACCTAAGTATGATTCTCAATCAGAGA
The DNA here is from genome assembly GCF_021184085.1 of Oncorhynchus gorbuscha. Taxonomy (NCBI): domain Eukaryota; kingdom Metazoa; phylum Chordata; class Actinopteri; order Salmoniformes; family Salmonidae; genus Oncorhynchus; species Oncorhynchus gorbuscha. The sequence continues at coordinate 8,897,452 of NC_060195.1, read as the reverse complement.
CAACCAGGCTACCTAAGTATGATTCAATCAGAGACAACCAGGCTACCTAAGTATGATTCAATCAGAGACAACCAGGCTACCTAAGTATGATTCTCAATCAGAGACACCCAGGCTACCTAAGTATGACTCTCAATCAGAGACAACTAAAGACACCTGCCTCTGATTTGAAAACCATACTAGGCTGAACTCAAAACCCCAGCATAGAAAAACACACATAGACTGCCCACCCCAACTCACGCCCTGACCATACTAAATAAAGACAAAACAAAGGAAATAAAGGACAGAACGAGACAGGGATACAGGTAGCTAATGCTGACCTTTAAAATCAGAAACACTGAAAACCTTTAATCATGCACTACTCTGTTATTTGTTCAGTAACAAAGACATTGATATATTTCTCTTTGAAGTATGTGTCAAGGATTCCCCCGGTACTGCTGCTCATTCCGTGCACCAGTTCCGGAGGTCTACGTCACCGGGCTCTAGGCGTCACTGAACTGTCTCATTACGCACACCTGGTTCCAATTCCCCCTGGTTAGTAATTCTATATATGTGCCGTCTGTTTCCCATTGTCTTGTGGGTTATTGTTCCCATGTCTGTTGGTCTGTCAGTACCTTTCCTTTGTTATTACGGGTCTCGTCCCGTGTATTGTTGTGCCCTTGTTTTTACGGGTCTTATACAAGGTTGAAAAAGACAGTACAAGACATTGGATCACGTCAATACTGCGGTCATTCATCTGTTGACAGCCTTCGTGGACCACTGCTCTGTTCTACATCTTGTATTTTCCCTCACACTTTTAGAAGGGAAATCATTTTTAGTTTTGAAGAATTTTTAGTTGAGCCCTTGTTATTACGGTTCTCGTCCCGTGTATTGTTGTGCCCTTGTTATTACGGTTCTCGTCCCGTGTATTGTTGTGCCCTTGTTATTACGGTTCTCGTCCCGTGTATTGTTGTGCCCTTGTTATTACGGGTCTCGTCCCGTGTATTGTTGTGCCCTTGTTATTACGGTTCTCGTCCCGTGTATTGTTGTGCCCTTGTTATTACGGGTCTCGTCCCGTGTAGTGTTGTGCCCTTGTTATTACGGTTCTCGTCCCGTGTAGTGTTGTGCCCTTGTTATTACGGGTCTCGTCCCGTGTATTGTATGTGGGTCTCGTATTTAACCTCGCTCTGTTGTTGGGGTTACATCCCTGTGTTTCTGTGTTTGTTTTGGGCTTCGTTCCTGTGTAGTGTATTAGAGGTTTAACCTGTTGTTTGGGTTTACATCCCTGTGTTTCTGTACACGTGTTTGTTCTGGGCTTTATCCCCGTGCTTTTTCATGACATGTTGTATATTTTGGGGTGGAGTATTAAACCCCCCCTATTACGAATTCCTGCGCCTGTCTCCAATCATTTATACAACGTGACAGTATGAGTTGAAGTCTAATAGTATCAGACAAAACAATATGTACTGTGGAGGTAAACAAACAATAACAAAGGTTAACATTTTGTATGCACTGTTGCACTATGACGTATTTAAACAAGGTCAGTTATTGTCATGGTCAGTTCTTGTTATTGTCATGGTCAGTCGTGCCCCCCCACAGAAATGTCTACTAGGTGCATCCAATGTAAAATGGCTAGCTAGAGTTGGGACATGAAGAGGGATGGAAGCAACCCTGTTAAATCAAGGTTGGCTTTGCTTCCGTCCTGACGTAATAAACATTTCAGTGTCCCTGCGTGCACACGGGATACATTTGTATAATGAAGCTTTTTAATATGTTTTCTCGCCTCGAGTCTTTTCCTAATAAACATTGGTGATGTAATAGTCCAACATTGTTTTGAGGTTCAAGCAAATTGTCTCTGAACAGGTCAAGACTAGGGTGCATCCCAAATAGCTCCCTATTACCTATATAGTGCATTACTTTTAACCAGGGCTATATTGGGATCTGATCAAAAGTAATGCACTACATAGGTAAACTATGTACGTAATAGGGTGAGGTTTGGGGACGCAGACTAGGTAACGGATAGGACATGGAGGATGCTGTGGCCGTATGCCAGGCTGGGGATTCACTCCTATTTACAGCAACGACAGGACATTATCAAGTCTAGGAGGGGAGGGACTGTAACGGGGAACAACAAGGTGTTTTTATTATGGCTGATTTACAGAGAACAGTGATATGGCCCAAAATATTCAGAACAGACTGTAATTAACCAGTATTGACAGAGTACTAATTATCTGATGGAGCCAGACAGACCAAACACTTAGCAGACTTTACAGTAGCAATTAGGGTTAAGTGCCTGTGCTCAAGGACACATCAACAGACTTTTCACAAATAGTCAGCTCGAGGATTTGAACAAGCAATCTTTCAATTACTGGCCCAACGCTCTTAACCGCTAGGTTACCCTGCCACCCCCTGAAGATATCCACCCCATTAAACTATGGGCCAACTGTCTTAGCGGGACTGTGCCACCAATCTGCCAGAGGCTTTGCTAGCCTGAGATCCAGACCATGAGGTTCAACAGCAGCTTCGATACCCAACGGTAATGGCATTTAACAGGGTTCGGGTCTATTTCAATTCCAGTACATTCAGGGAGTACACTGAAATGGCAAATTCCAATTTTCTTCAATGCTTTTCAATGAGGAAAATGTTAGAATTGAAAGGTTTTAAATGGAATTGATCCCAACCCTGATATATAGAGCGTCTGGTAATGGTCAGGTAGAGGCTTTGAGGCTCATTTAAAACACGTCACACTGCATGAGAACATGGACAGCTGCAGGGGGAGACATAACACCATAGATATTAGCAAAATTCTCAAGCAGATAAATTAGCAGGCAAAGTATTTGATCTCTTTTGACAGACCCTAGTACTAGGGAAGGGAACACTATTTTGCAGTCCAGAGATGATCAAACGGCAGGGTAGCCTAGTGGTTAGAGTGTAGAGGTGGTAGGGTAGCCTAGTGGTTAGAGTGTAGAGGTGGTAGGGTAGCCTAGTGGTTAGAGTGTTGGATTAGTAACCGGAAGGTTGCAAGTTCAAACCCCCGAGCTGACAAGGTACAAATCTGTCGTTCTGCCCCTGAACAGGCAGTTAAACCCACTGTTCCTAGGCCGTCATTGAAAATAAGAATTTGTTCTTAACTGACTTGCCTGGTTAAATAAAATAAATAAAAACAGAATGACCCATATTCCAGGTAGCAGATTCTGAGAAAACAAGCTTAACATTTGTCTGTTTCGGTATTCACACTAGCTAGCACACTCTGTACTGTGAAACAACACCCTGGGCATGCGTTCTAACTAGTATGGACATTGGAACACTTCACATCTAATGGAACTCGAGAATGGAACCATTGGAACACTTCACATCTAATGGAACTCGAGAATGGAACCATTGGAACACTTCACATCTAATGGAACTCGAGAATGGAACCATTGGAACACTTCACATCTAATGGAACTCGAGAATGGAACCATTGGAACACTTCACATCTAATGGAACTCGAGAAAGGAACCATTGGAACACTTCACATCTAATGGAACTCGAGAATGGAACCATTGGAACACTTCACATCTAATGGAACTTGAGAATGGAACCATTGGAACACTTCACATCTAATGGAACTCGAGAATGGAACCATTGGAACACTTCACATCTAATGGAACTCGAGAATGGAACCATTGGAACACTTCACATCTAATGGAACTCGAGAATGGAACCATTGGAACACTTCACATCTAATGGAACTCGAGAATGGAACCATTGGAACACTTCACATCTAATGGAACTCGAGAATGGAACCATTGGAACACTTCACATCTAATGGAACTCGAGAATGGAACCATTGGAACACTTCACATCTAATGGAACTCGAGAATGGAACCATTGGAACACTTCACATCTAATGGAACTCGAGAATCGAACCATTGGAACACTTCACATCTAATGGAACTCGAGAATGGAACCATTGGAACACTTCACATCTAATGGAACTCGAGAATGGAACCATTGGAACACTTCACATCTAATGGAACTCGAGAATGGAACCATTGGAACCCCATGTGAACAGCGCAGGCAAAGGTTTGGATAAGATTCCATGTGGGAAATAAATGCATCCTTAATGTGAAACAGTTTGTTTCTATTAAATTATTCATAATCATGTAGGAAAATGAGAGAAATCACTGATGTTTCATCACATTGATTCAACAGACCATCTAGAATGACCTGCTGCTGTCGTAAGTGTGACTACAGTGGATAAATGAGTAAAATACTTGTCATGGGACTACAGTATGTTACTAACAGTCAAGTCAAGTACATCAAAAGATAAACATGGTGGTGGAGTCATCCTCATCCTGCAGATATATTTAAGGTGATTGAGAAGTTCTGACAGCTCAGACGCAACCAATGACTGTTCCCTTTCAGGATTCTTAGCAACCACTTGGCAACACTGCGAAGACCTAACCAGTAATGAATTCGCCCTAAAGACTGCCAGACTGGAGAATCACCTCAGAGGAAACAGAGAACAGTCTAGAAGCCCTAAAGACTGCCAGACTGGAGAATCACCTCAGAGGAAACAGAGAACAGTCTAGAAGCCCTAAAGACTGCCAGACTGGAGAATCACCTCAGAGGAAACAGAGAACAGTCTAGAAGCCCTAAAGACTGCCAGACTGGAGAATCACCTCAGAGGAAACAGAGAACAGTCTAGAAGCCCTAAAGACTGCCAGACTGGAGAATCACCTCAGAGGAAATAGAGAAAATCTGTTTCGTTCTCCGAAGTTCAATACATCATCTGCTAATGTAAGTATTAATTGTGGTCTATGCCATACTGCACTGTTCTCCTATTTGGCATTTGATATTTTGATATTTGAACACTGTGGCCTTGTCTATGAAGGCCGGTCTCTGTCTGGAGAGAATAAGGTTTGATTTGAGATGCAGACAGCCTCCCTGGCTGTGGTCTCTGTCTGGAGAGAGCAACTGAGAGTTAAACACACACACACTCCTGCTGCCTGGAGAGAGCAGATGAAATCGCAGGGAGGTAGAACACATGGAAGACAGCTAGTAAAACAACGCACCCCACAGGAGTTGAGATTGTTGATTTATTTCTCCCAGGGCGGTTTCTCGGGGTGAGAGAAGAGGAGGGAGAAAAGGAAGAGCTGAAGGACAGCCTCTAGAGAGCAAGCACAGGGCCAGGCGGCTTGTTGTCAGGGGAATGTGGAATCTTACCACCACGTAGCAACAGAGAGAGGAAAAACTGTTTTATTCAGGGGCCTCATTCTAGAAACTAGTTTATAATATAGAGAAACATTTTAATAAAGACATTTGGAATCTTATTAAAACAGAGAAGAATAAATAAACAGTTTCATTCCTTAAGTCCAGAAACTAGAAAATATTCACCATATGGAATCACAAGAATTCCACACATGCCTCTTTCAATTCATGACTTCTGTTGGGGAAGGAAGCTCTTGAAAAACGTCTTTCCTCCTTCCACTTTCTTGTTTTACATCTTTCAGATGAAGCCTTAAGTTTTCGAACCTCCGGCCAGGACAGGGCCAGTCAGAGCCAGCTTGGCCGGGCCTCCCTTCTCCTCTCCCCACGCCATGCCACACTCACAACTAGACAAGCAGCCCATTCTGTTTCAGAACTGTCACTCTGCATTACGCTGCCTCACCCTCAACTTGCAGCTGTAGGGTCAAATACAACCTTGCTTTACATAAGCACCTAATTCTTGTTTAGACCTTAGCCAAGCACATCTCCCTCGCCGTGCTCGTAGTGACTCATACGTCTTCTGAAGGCAACGAGTGTGACTCAGTGACAGCTTTAACCTTTCACTGAAGAAGAGGAAGAGGAGGAGGGTTTGGCCCTCTGTGACTGTCCTGGTCTCTTTGGTCTGTACAGTACGGTGAAGCTCATACCTGGTGTCTGTGGTCTGTACAGTACGGTGAAGCTCCATACCTAGTGTCTGTGGTCTGTACAGTAAACTGAAGCTCATACCTGGTGTCTGTGGTCTGTACAGTACACTGAAGCTCATACCTGGTGTCTGTGGTCTGTACAGTACGGTGAAGCTCCATACCTAGTGTCTGTGGTCTGTACAGTACACTGAAGCTCATACCTGGTGTCTGTGGTCTGTACAGTACGGTGAAGCTCCATACCTAGTGTCTGTGGTCTGTACAGTACGGTGAAGCCCCATACCTGGTGTCTGTGGTCTGTACAGTACGGTGAAGCTCCATACCTGGTGTCTGTGGTCTGTACAGTACGGTGAAGCTCCATACCTAGTGTCTGTGGTCTGTACAGTACGGTGAAGCTCCATACCTAGTGTCTGTGGTCTGTACAGTACGGTGAAGCTCATACCTGGTGTCTGTGGTCTGTACAGTACGGTGAAGCTCATACCTGGTGTCTGTGGTCTGTACAGTACGGTGAAGCTCATACCTGGTGTCTGTGGTCTGTACAGTACGGTGAAGCTCATACCTAGTGTCTGTGGTCTGTACAGTACGGTGAAGCTCATACCTGGTGTCTGTGGTCTGTACAGTACACTGAAGCTCATACCTGGTGTCTGTGGTCTGTACAGTACGGTGAAGCTCATACCTAGTGTCTGTGGTCTGTACAGTACGGTGAAGCTCATACCTGGTGTCTGTGGTCTGTACAGTACACTGAAGCTCATACCTGGTGTCTGTGGTCTGTACAGTACACTGAAGCTCATACCTGGTGTCTGTGGTCTGTACAGTACGGTGAAGCTCATACCTGGTGTCTGTGGTCTGTACAGTACGGTGAAGCTCATACCTGGTGTCTGTGGTCTGTACAGTACGGTGAAGCTCATACCTAGTGTCTGTGGTCTGTACAGTACGGTGAAGCTCATACCTGGTGTCTGTGGTCTGTACAGTACGGTGAAGCTCATACCTGGTGTCTGTGGTCTGTACAGTACGGTGAAGCTCATACCTGGTGTCTGTGGTCTGTACAGTACGGTGAAGCTCATACCTGGTGTCTGTGGTCTGTACAGTACGGTGAAGCTCATACCTGGTGTCTGTGGTCTGTACAGTACGGTGAAGCTCATACCTGGTGTCTGTGGTCTGTACAGTACACTGAAGCTCATACCTGGTGTCTGTGGTCTGTACAGTACGGTGAAGCATACCTGGTGTCTGTGGTCTGTACAGTACGGTGAAGCTCATACCTGGTGTCTGTGGTCTGTACAGTACACTGAAGCTCATACCTGGTGTCTGTGGTCTGTACAGTACGGTGAAGCTCATACCTGGTGTCTGTGGTCTGTACAGTACAGTGACCTACCTGGTGTCTGTGGTCTGTACAGTACGGTGAAGCTCATACCTGGTGTCTGTGGTCTGTACAGTACGGTGAAGCTCATACCTGGTGTCTGTGGTCTGTACAGGGTGATACCTGGTGTCTCTGGTGTCTGTGGTCTGTACAGTACGGTGAAGCTCATACCTGGTGTCTGTGGTCTGTACAGTACATTGAAGCTCATACCTGGTGTCTGTGGTCTGTACAGTACGGTGAAGCTCATACCTGGTGTCTGTGGTCTGTACAGTACGGTGAAGCTCATACCTGGTGTCTGTGGTCTGTACAGTACGGTGAAGCTCATACCTGGTGTCTGTGGTCTGTACAGTACGGTGAAGCTCATACCTAGTGTCTGTGGTCTGTACAGTACGGTGAAGCTCATACCTGGTGTCTGTGGTCTGTACAGTACGGTGAAGCTCATACCTGGTGTCTGTGGTCTGTACAGTACGGTGAAGCTCATACCTGGTGTCTGTGGTCTGTACAGTACGGTGAAGCTCATACCTGGTGTCTGTGGTCTGTACAGTACGGTGAAGCTCATACCTGGTGTCTGTGGTCTGTACAGTACGGTGAAGCTCATACCTGGTGTCTGTGGTCTGTACAGTACACTGAAGCTCATACCTGGTGTCTGTGGTCTGTACAGTACGGTGAAGCTCATACCTGGTGTCTGTGGTCTGTACAGTACGGTGAAGCTCATACCTGGTGTCTGTGGTCTGTACAGTACACTGAAGCTCATACCTGGTGTCTGTGGTCTGTACAGTACGGTGAAGCTCATACCTGGTGTCTGTGGTCTGTACAGTACAGTGAAGCTCATACCTGGTGTCTGTGGTCTGTACAGTACGGTGAAGCTCATACCTGGTGTCTGTGGTCTGTACAGTACGGTGAAGCTCATACCTGGTGTCTGTGGTCTGTACAGTACGGTGAAGCTCATACCTGGTGTCTGTGGTCTGTACAGTACGGTGAAGCTCATACCTGGTGTCTGTGGTCTGTACAGTACATTGAAGCTCATACCTGGTGTCTGTGGTCTGTACAGTACGGTGAAGCTCATACCTGGTGTCTGTGGTCTGTACAGTACGGTGAAGCTCATACCTGGTGTCTGTGGTCTGTACAGTACATTGAAGCTCATACCTGGTGTCTGTGGTCTGTACAGTACGGTGAAGCTCCTGAAACCTTTTTCATGTTCAGTGGTTTTGAACATTGTACTTTTTCTCCTCAAAAACAATCTTTTTTTTTTACAGTTAACAGTATCAATGTCTCCACAATCACTATAGAGGTTGGCTTGTCACAGCCTGAACTTTAGTCCTTTACCATACATGTGCAGTACGACCAATCATTATGACCGTGTCTGATCGTCTTTTACCATAACAATGTAGGCAGATATTTTCATCATGGTATAGTAGTAGTTGTCTGTTCCATCCCATAATATAATAGGCACAGTGGAGTAAATATCCAGCTACCTTAGGCTACTTCCTATATGTGGTGGCGTATCGCAGTTTTCTCCCAGTTTTATACACTACAAAAGTATGTGGACACCCCTTCAAATTAGTGGATTCAGCTATATCAATCAGACCCGTTGCTGACAGGTGTATAACATCGAGCACACAGCCATGCAATCTCCACAGACAAACATTGACAGTAGAATGGCCGTACTGAAGAGCTGCAGTGACTTTCAACGTGGCACAGTCATAGGATACTACCTTTTTCAACAAGTCAGTTCGTCAAATGTCTGCCTTTCTAGAGCTGCCACCGGTCAACTGTAAGTGCTGTTATTGTGAAGTGGAAAGTCTAGGAGCAACAACAGCACAAGCTCACGGAACGAGATAGTTCTGTGAGGTTGCAACACTCACTACAGAGTTCCAAACTGCCTCTGGAAGCAACATCAGCGCAAGAACTGTTTGTCGAGAGCTTCATCAAATGGGTTTCCATGGGTGAGCTGCCGCACACAAGCCTAAGATCACCATGCGCAACGCCAAGCGTCGGCTGGAGTGGTGTAAAGCTCACCGGCAATGGACTCTGGAGCAGTGGAAATGCGTTCTCTGGAGTGATGAATCACGTTTCAACATCTGGCAGTCTGACGGATGAATCTGGGTTTGGCGGACGCCAAGGTAACGCTACCTGCCCCAATACATAGTGCCAACTGTAAAGCTTGGAGGAGGAATAATGGTCTGGGGATGTTTTTCATGGTTCGGGCTAGGACCCTTAGTTACAGTGAAGAGAAATCTTACCGCTACAGCATATGATGACATTCTAGATGATTCTGTGCTTCCAACTTTGTGGCAACAGTTTGGGGAATGCCCCAATGCACAAAGCAAGGTCCATACAGAACTGGTTTGTAGAGATCGGTGTGGAAGAACTTGACTGGCCTGCACAGAACCCTGACCTCAAACACCTTTGGGATGAATTGGAACGCCGACTACGAGCCAGGGCCTTATCGCCCAACATCAGTGCCTGACCTCACTAATGCTCTTGTGGCTGAATGGAAGCAAGTCCCTGCAGCAATGTTCCAACATCGAGTGGAAAGCCTTCAGAACAGTGGAGGCTGTTATAGCAGCAAAGGGGGGACCAACTCCATATTAATGTCCGTTTTGGAATTAGATTTTCGACGAGCAGGTGTCCAGTTTACAATTGGCTCATTCATCCCCCTCCTCTCCCCTGTAACTATTCCCCAGGTCGTTGCTGCAAATGAGAACGTGTTCTCAGTCAACTTACCTGGTAAAATAACGGATCAATAAAAATAAAATAAATAAATAAAAAACATGTTTTTAGTGTAGTGTAGCAATTTTACACATTTTTCCATGAGTCTGAGAGAACATTTTGCTGTTTTTGAGATACTTTCCTGCTATTCTACACATTTTGTCATGAGGTTGAGGATTAAATCAATAAAAACGTTTTTTTTAAACTGGACCATCTGATATAAAAATAAAAGGGGGCAGTTTGATGAAAAACCTTTTAAATAAAGGTTCAAATCCAGGTCATGTGACATGATGAACCAAAACACAGAGCTCTAGTCTAGGTTATTGCCATGTGAGCTCCACAACCTCCTCACAGGTAGTATGATACTTTGGGGGGTATTCCCTGGCTCATGGTGTGTTAATATGCTATCTGGATGACCTGACCTGCAGGGGGATTCCAACCTGTGACATTGAGAAGTCTTTAACCGAGAACAAAGATTAAATTAATGGCAAAAGGTCCTCTATATCCAGACATTGACCTCTCCTGCCCCCTAGTGGATGGAAGCGAAACCTAAAAGATTTCACGAAGACTTTCCATAGGACAGAGTGGATTATGAGTCAAGACCTAAGAGAACTTGCAAAAATAAAATACAACAGGGAAACATAGTATTTCATGATGTTCTGCCTATATCTCTACCACTTTGTATAGCCGTTAGCGAAGCTAATGATACTGGAGCGCCAAGTCTAGGTCCAAAATACTTAACAGCTTCTACCCCCAAGCCATAAGAATGCTGAACATCTAATCAAATGGTTACGCGGACGATTTGCTGTGTTTTTACGCTGCAGCTACTCGCTGTTTATTATCTATGCATAATCACTTTACCCCTACCTACATGTACAAATGACCTTAATTACCTCGACTAACCTGTTACCCGCACGTTGACTCAGTACCAGCGCCCCCTGTATATACTGTAGTCTCGTTATTGTTATTTATTTTTTTACTTTAGTTTATTTAGTAAATATTATTCTTAAAACATCATTGTTGGTTAAGGGCTTGTAAGTAAGCATTTCACGGCAAGGTTGTATTCGGCGCATGTGATAAATTATTTGATTTGATAGCCTAACCATCTTGGGGTCGATGAATTCAAAGGTAACTACAAAGTTGCAGAATCATGACTATTTACATCAAATCCAGTGGCAATTTATTTTTGAAAACTCCATCACAAGTCCACTACAGAAACACCAAGCCAAACACAACTGTCTGGCTGATGCCAATTGAATTAAGGGTAACTACATTTTTAAAATCTACATTTCTCCGATTTTTCGCAGACTTCCACGAACGTGGTTTTTGTTGATGACTTATAACACACACACACAAAAACTGGAGTAAATCACAGTTCTGAGCATGCTTTCGTTTTGGTATCAAGTATCGTTTTTTAAATTTCCGCCATGTAGAGGAATTTGCAGAAAATAACACATGCCACTTAGAAATCTATAATAAATAAATGTTGCACTTTTATTTTAAGTCTCTTTTGTTTGCTGTTACACTAAATCTATCCAAATCATTGTGAGAACACTAGGGCATGTCAATTTAAAAGATGGCTAGTCATTATTAGCCTGGTTCTGTATGGAATGCAGGCACATTATGGAACACAGGCCTGATCATTATCAATACATTTAAAAAATCTGTTCTGCCCCTGAACAAGGCAGTTAACACACCGTTCCTGGGATTTTGTTCTTAACTGACTTGCCTCGTTAAATAAAGGCTACATTTAAAATGTTTAAATGTGGGATGCATCCACACTGTGGATCTGTTCTTCAATGTGAATGTGCACAATAAGCATCTTTGCCCAGGGAATTACCCCCCCCCCTTCTTACATTATGATAATGTATAAGGAAATAGCATACTGTAGCCTATTGGCTAAAGTGATTTTCTTTCCAAGAATGAAATATTTATTTCTTCCCCATGGCATAGGCTATTTGACCTCTGGTCAAATCTATCCGGCTCAAAGAATTCTATTGGAATCACATGGTCCGTGACATAAATCCATAGCTAGCAGGTAAAGGCTGGCCGTAATTTAAGCTGTGACATTGAGAAATCTTTAACCAAGAGCAAAGGGCTTAGTTAATGGCAAGAGGTCCAGCTTTATACAAACATTGATCTCTCCTGCCCCCTAGTGGAAGGAAGTGAACCATAAAAGATTCCCCCGAGACCTTCCATAGAACAGAATGAGTTATGAGTAACGACCTAACAAATTGCAAAAAATAAAACAGGAAAAGATATAGTCTTTCATAATGTTTATGACATTTATGCTGCTGAGAGAGAACTAGTGATGAGAGAGCAACGTTTTGTTTGTCTTTGATTCGTTTATGAGAGATTTGTTTACAGATGTAGGATCTTAATTTGAGCCAGTTTACTACCGTATGAAAATCATCCTGCAGCAACAGGAAATGCAAATTACTATTTGGATTATAATTTCTGAATCTTTTTTATAGGGATTGATACATTTTTTATTTGAACAAATCTAGTCTGTGGAAATTGCAAACTTTTAGAAGCCTTTTTAACCTTGAATACACGACAAGTTTGCATTTCCTGCTGTCCAGGAAAATTTTCAGCAACAAAAGCGTGATCAAATTAAGATCCTACGTTTGATCCTATGTTTATTTAATGTAAAACAACACTGCTTTCAAAGGTCCTTTGTTTCCAATTGCCTTATTTCATCCAGAAAAGGCAGTCAGACCAACCCTGTTCATAGAAAAGTCCAAATGTTTCAAGGCTGACTACATTTCACTGAGCCTATCTGGTAAACGTGACAATGAAACATTTATCATGTGTCCTTAAACTGCCTTTTAGTCAATCAGCTAGTTTAAGCTACAGAAGGGGGCATGTGTCTGTAAACTGCCTTTTAGTCAGTCAGCTAGTTTAGGCTACAGAATGAGTATTATGTATGTAAAACCACATTCATTTATTCAATCATTGTAAGATATACTGGTAAAATAACCACACACTAATCCCTAAGAAAAGCTAGTGATAGATTTCCTATTCACTATTTTTAAGTATTTAGATAGACCGGTAATAGAAACATGCCCAAAATACACATGATGCCTGGGCACAACTTGTGCGTTAGCTATGTTATCTTATACCCACAATGTGCTTTTAGCTGAGGTCTGTAAACATCTGTAAAAAGTGACCTCAGCCAACTGAGCACAAACTGGTTAAATCAACATTGTTGCAACATAATTTGTCAATGTATTGTGAAAGTCATCAACTGTTGTTTTGAGGGTCAAATTTAAACCACAGTTTTGTCATCCTGGTAAACAATTTTCTACATAGACAAACCTTATATAAAATATATTGAATTTATACCTTTAAAACAACATCAGATCTTCAACGTTATATCGACTATCAGTCTGGGCAGCACCTCCTTCGGTCTCCCATCCAGGCCCAGCTTTGATATTTTTCTCTATTAGCCAATGTGCTATAATGAAAATGACTGAGAAATCTCCACTTTTTGGATTCACTGTTGCTGTCAAATGCATTCTAAAGTAGTAGGTTCAACAGAGCAAATGAACAGACGAGACCATATTTTATCACTCTATCATCAATGATAATATGTTTTATATAGCATTAGGGAATTCATCAAGAGCTAGTGTTTCAGTTCAACCCAGGATTCAGTTAAAAAAAACAGACAATACATAAAGTTTTAGAACATATATAATATATATAGTACATATACAGTATATATAGTATACCTATGGTATCAAGCTTTGGTTCATTTCAAATGGAATCTACAAGTTTTATTTCATATGTTAATGTTAGATTCATGTCATTATCTCAACCAAAATTAAAAAGTGAAAGAATATGATCAAATTAAGTCCAAATGTATTTAAGGTGCATTTTATGTTTATTTGATTCAGTCCTATTTCTTTAACTTGCATTTTTGATTGACATGGACACGTGAATTCAACACGTCAATTATTAATTTGTAGACAAACAGGAATTAAAGCCAGACTCAGTCGGTGGTACAGATGGAATTATACAAGCAGAAGATAGATCTCCTTTAAATGTTGAAATTTGGTTGCATTGACAACCAAACACAACAGGGTAAATGGCCTCTATCAACCCTCTACAGGTTATATACCCTACCGAGTCTGGCTTTAATTCCAGTTTGTTAACTAATGATATGTTGGATTCACGTCTCCTCATTCAAACAGAAGTTAAAGAACAGGATTAAGGCCTGTGTCTAAGACGGAACTACCCAAGCAGTAGATATACAAGCAGATTAACCAAGCACAATTCAACATTACTTTTCTAAGACAGTATATAGCCTAAAGTTAAGGTTATCTTACAAACTAACGTAACAGTTTTCATATCAGGTTAAAATGAGTGTTGAAGTTACTGTAGCAACCAATGTCCTCTAATGTAATCATAGAAAGCCTTCATGTTGAGTTCAGGGTCTCAGGACTGTTGCTATAATTGTTACACTAATAACTTTCACAGAATGTATTTTTTTTTTACATTTGACTCATTTAGCTGACACTCTTACCCAGAGCAACTTGGGTTAAGTGCCTTGCTCAACATCAACATTTTTATTTATTTACCTATTCGGCTCGGGATTCAAACCAGCGACCTTTAGGTTTCTGGTCCAACGATCTTCACTGTTAGACTACCTGCTCTCTCAAATGGCATTGATCATTATTTATAACCTTGTCAACATCTTCACTATATTTCCTATTCATTTTGCAACTCATTTCACGTTTGTTTTCATGGAAAACAAGGACATTTCTAAGTGACCCCAAACTTTTGAACTGTAGTGTATATATTAATAATAATAACAACAACCAAGAACACAAGAAATAAGACAGGAAGCTATACACAAGGTCAAATTAACATTAGATGAATATTAACATTACACTACATTCTTGAGAGTAAAAAGGAAAATGAATACCTGCGGCTGAACCTGTTGACAGGTACAGTGCCTTCAGAAAGTATTCACACCCCTTGACTTTTTACACATTTTTGTTGTGTTACAGCCTGATTTTAAAACTGATTACGTTGAGATTTTGTGTCACTGGCCTACACACAACACCCCATAATGTCGAAGCGGAATTATGTTTTTAGAAATGTTTACAAATTAATAAAAAATGAAAATCTGAAATGTCTTGAGTCAATAAGTATTCAACCCCATTGTTATGGCAAACCTAAATAAATTCAGGATTAAAAGTGTGTTTAACAAGTCATGTAAGTTGTATGGACTCACTATGTGTGCAGTAATAGTGATTAACGTGATTTTTGACTACCTCACCTCTGTACCCCAAAGGCATTGTAAGGTCCCTCAGTAGAGCAGTGAATTTCAAACACAGATTCAACCACAAAGACCAGCGAGGTTTTCAATGCCCCACAAAGAAGGGCACCTATTGGTAGATGGGTATAAAAAAAGAAGCAGACATTGAATATCCCTTTGAGCATGGTGAAATAATTCATTACAATGTGGATGGGGTATTATGCCCAGTCACTACAAAGATACAGGCATCCTTCCTAACTTAGTTGCCGGAAAGGAAGGAAACTACTCAGGAATTTCACCATGAAGCCAATGGTGATTTTAAAACAGTTACATTGTCTAATAGCTGTGATAGGAGAGACTTGAGGATGGGTCAACAACATTTTAGTTACTCCACAATAATACCCTAAATGACAGAGTGAAAAAAGGAAGCCTGTACAAAATAAAAAATATTAAAAAACATGCCTCCTGTTTGCAATAAGGCACTAAAATAATACGGCAAAACAATGGGCCAATGCAATTCACTTTTGTCCTGAATACAAAAGTTTATGTTTGTGGCAAATCCAACAACACATCACAGAGTACCACTCTTCTTATTTTCAAGCATAGTGGTGGTGAATGTATACACTGAAGTTGCTTACCAAGATGACATTGAATGTTCCCGAGTTGCCAGGTTACAGTTCTGTCTTAAATCTGCTTAGAAATCTATTGCAAGACTTGAAAATGGCTGCCTAGCAATGATCAACAACCAACTTGACAGAGCTTAAAAACTTCTTAGGGATGCGATGGGCTGAAATCCCGTTAACGGGATCGATTTGAAAACAGCCAGTGAAAGTGCAGGGCGCCAAATTCAAACAACAGAAATCTCATACTTTAGGTATGTTAGGTCAGCACCTAGTCACAGAAAAACACAGCCATTTTTCCAGCCAAAGAGAGGTGTCACAAAAGGCAGAAATAGAGATAAAATGAATCACTAACCTTTGATGATCTTCATCAGATGACACTCATAGGACTTCATGTTACACAATACATATATGTTTTGTTCAATAAAGTTCATATTTATATCCAAAAATCTCAGTTTACATTGGCGCATTATGTTCAGCAATGTTTTGCTTCCAAAACCCCCGGTGATTTTGCAGAGAGCCACATCAATTTACAGAAATACTCATAATAAACATTGATAAAAGATACATCGTTATGCAGGGAATTATAGATAAACTTCTCCTTAATGCAACTGCTGTGTCAGATTTCAAAAAAGCTTTACGGAAAAAGCACACCATGCAATAATCTGAGTATAGCGCTCAGGCACCATAACAAGCCATACCTGCCATGTTGTGGAGTCCACAGAAGTTAGAAATAGCATTATAAATATTCACTTACCTTTGCACTACCAGGAATCCCAGTTCCACAATAAATGTTTGTTCTGTTCGATAAAGTCCATAATTTATGTTCAAATACCTCCTTTTTGTTCGCACGTTTAGTTCACAAATCCAAATTCATGAGGCACAGGCACTTACTGCAGACGAAAAGTCAAAAAGTTCCGTTACAGTTTGTAGAAACATGTCAAACGATGTATAGAATCAACCTTTAGGATGTTTTTAACATAAATCTTCAATAATATTCCAACCGACCGGGCAATCCCTTTGTCTTTAGAAATGCAATGGAACACAGGTCGCTCTAACGGCCACATGCGTGACCAGCTCATGGCCTTCTGCCAGACCCCTGACTCAAACAGCTCTCATTCGCTCCCCCTTCACAGTAGAAGCCTGAAACAAGGTTCTTAAAGACTGTTGACATCTAGTGGAAGCCTTAGAAAGTGCAATGGGACCAAATTTACACTATATTGGATAGGCAAAGAGTTGAAAAACTACAAACCTCAGATTTCCAACTTCCTGGTTGGATTTTTTTCTCAGGTTTTTGCCTGCCATATGAGTTCTGTTATATACACAGACATCATTCAAACAGTTTTAGAAACTTCAGAGTGTTTTCTATGGAAATCCACTAATAATAATGCATATCTTAGCTTCTGGGCCTGAGTAGCAGGCAGTTGACTCTGGGCACCTTATTCATCCAAGCTACTCAATACTGCCCCCCAGCCATAAGACGTTTTTAAAGACTTTTTTAAAGAATAATGTGCAGGTATTGTACAACCCAGGTGTGCAAAGACTTGATTTAGGGGTGTTAATATTTATGTAAATTTGATATTATTTGTATTTTATTTTCAATAAATTTGCAAAAATGTCTAAAACATGTTTTCACTTTGTCGTTATGGAGTATTGAGTGTAGATAGGTGAAAATAATACAGATTTAATACATGTTTAATTCAGGTTGTAACACACATTTTTGGGAACAAGTAAAGGGGTATTAATACTTTCACTAAATGCACATGCTAATAAAAGTGTTGGTTTTTATCCTCTACAGGATCGGGATGGTTGAACTAACGTAGGCTAATGTGATTAGCATGAGGTTGTAAGTAACGTGAACATTTCCCAGGACATAGACATATCTGACATGGGCAGAAAGCTTAAATTCTTTATAATATAAGTGCACTGTCTAATTTACAGTAGCTATTAAAGTGAAAGAATACAATGCTATTGTTTGAGGAGAGTGCACAGTTATGAACTTAAAGTTATTAATAAACCATTTAGGCACATTTGGGCAGTCTCGATACAAAATTTTGAACAGAAATACAATGGTTCATTGGATCAGTCGAAACCTTTGCACATACATTGCTGCCATCTGGTGGCCAAAATTTAAATTGTGTTTGGGCTGGATTAATACATTATGGCCTTTCTCTTGCGTTTCAAAGATGATGGTAAAAAATAAGTAAATAAAAAACGCATCGTTTTTTTCTTTGTATTATCTTTTACCAGATCTATTGTGTTATATTCTCCTGCATTCATTTCACATTTCCACAAACTTCTAAGTGTTTCCCTTTAAATGGTATCAAGAATATGCATATCCTTGTTTCAAGCAGTTCTACTTGGGTATGTTATTTTAGACGAAAATTGAAAAAAGGGGCAGATCCTTAATAGTAATTGGGGTTTTCTGAATGAGTCTTGCGGTCCAGAGGTGCAAGCAAACAGAAAGTATCTCTGTTCCACTTCTGGCACCATATTTTACTTGTAATTTTCCATTCTGCAGTGTAATGGTTTCTTATCTTCGAGTGCTATATGTGTGTTTTTCTAGGCAATATGTCTGGGTGTGTCTTCAACCCTGTTATGTTATCTCCTCTTTCACAATATATATAATATGGTTAGTTTGCTATATAGCCTATTAATTAGGAAAATAACTTAACAACTAAAAATAATTTTAAAAAGCTATGTTTCACAACGTTTATGGAGTTTATTTGTGTTGCCCAAATAAGTTGATAAATGTTTTGTGATATGATATAGCACATTTCCATTATGCATTTGTACTAAAATGCTGTCTTTATTCATCAGTCTCCTCCCATGCGGCTAATTATGTAAGTGACCAATGAAGATTATATTTTGTTTACATCCACATTCCTCTTGGTTTACAGTATTTATGACGTTATTTTATTCCCAACTGCACAAACAATTTTGGACGGCTTGAAGGTCATCAGGGCAAGTTTGTTTAGCATAGCCCGGTGTCCCGTTTTAGGAGATTCCATTTCTCCTGACGTTAAAACTCTACTACCGGGGCACCGGACCATGCAAAACGAACATGCCCATTGTTTTGAGACCGCAAATGCTGTACAGAAATCCTAGATGCTGATTGGTTTAGAGACGTCCAATCCCTCTCAACGTTTTTATGTTTACTGATCCTCCTACACCTATCTAGAGGTTTACAAAGATGCTTGGAAAGTACATTTGTTTTACTTTGTTTCTACCCGGCGAGTCTGTATCGACTTTCGATTCCAGACAATTAAGATTTCTGCTCACAAGTGACTGACTGGTGACAGTGACAAAAGAAGAGGTATATTAAGAGCATCCAAAAATGAATTGTTTTCATTTAGATGACTTCCTTGCAGGGTGGATTGGAGGTGAGTGTCCGTTATTTTTTAACTAGTCAATTAGCTGTAGAATTTGAGATGAGTTTGGGATAGAGCACGTGTTGGACATTTGTATGTCGATTTGGTTTGTTTGTGTGTTAGAAAATAAACGTGTGTTTTTCATTTGAATACATTTGCTATGTTTGTTTAACCCTAGGCCTATTTTCATCTATGTTCTATTATAAATTTTTTAAATGAATCATTGGAACGAAGTTTAAACAATGGGAAGCAGACACACAGTTTCCTAATGTAATTGCCCACATAGCGCTTGACATGTTATCATTTTGATCAAACACTTAAAACGGGAGTTAATAATTAAATTAACAGTTCCAACACGTTTGACTATTTAGTTTAAGAAGTCTTCCTTTTCTATATTCTACTTCTGCAAGGCGCGCTATCTGAACGACCAGTAAAGGGGTACAGTAGTTTCACATTACATAATGCTATCTGTGGAATGCTGTAGCTTGTTCTCACTCTTCAATGCCTGTTATTCGCCTATAGGCAGACTACTGTAGTTATGAACATTATCGGCCTACGTTTGTTTGTTTGTTTGTTTTTGAAAATGTTGAGTCAAAATTATCCCGAAACAGAGGTAGAGCTGTGGTTGTGTTTTTAAAATGCTGTTGAGACTGTCTGGCGGGACATGATTCTCCCAGTTCTCTCCGTACTTCGCTGAAATCTGTGGTACTATAGTTGTATTGTCTGAGGAGGGTTGGATGTTCTAGGCAGTGTGTCACTAAAACAACATTATGTTGTTATTATCTCTCCCTCTATCTCACTCGCTTTCAATTCAATTTGCCTTATTGGCATGACGTAACAATGGACATCTTGCCAAAGCGTACTTTGGCGATTAAGTGATACATTTGCGATATTAACATAATAATAATAATAATAATCAATACTGTCAACGGGACAATCAGTAACAACAATATTCAAGGGTTAAAATAACCATACAATCGACAATAACATCAAGGACATGTGCAGGCAGGTTGGTTGGTCTGTCAGACACTGTCCCTCGTTTTATGGCAGGCAGCAATGTAGTGTGCTGCCAACCCACAGCTCTCTGCGTCCTCCCCCAACAGGACGGGTAGCCTGTTGTCATCAGAGAGGTCTTTGAAACTTTGAATAAGGGTTTTACATTTGGGGTAATTACACTCATTGTTCTATATTTTTGAAATTTTGTTAGGAAATGCAGTTCTGTCACAGGATCAGCTGTGGTGCATGGCTGTAGTCGCTGAGCCTGTACTTTGTCAAGGTTTTCCTACGGTTTTGATCAGTAACCTTGGTCAAATAGTTTGCCACGGTGTACTGTCGATTTAGGGCGATATAGCGCTGCATTTTTATTTCTGCTTATGTTTCCCAATAGGTAATATAGTTGTGTTTTGACTGTTGTATTTTATTCTGATTGATTCGATGTTCTGGTCCTGAGACTTCAGTGTGTTAATAGAACAGATTTGTGAACTCAGCCCCAGGACCAGCTGGATGAGGGGACTCTTTTCTTTGCTCAGCTCTTGGCATTGCAGGGCTTGGTAATGATATGAGAGGGTGTCACTGTATTTGAGATGTTTCCAAAATGTAATTGCTCTATTTTGAGTTTTTCTTATTATCAAATCAAATTGTATTGGTCAAATACACATGGTTAGCAGATGTTATTGCGAAATGCTTGTGCTTCTAGTTCTGACAGTGCAGCAATATCTAACATGTAATCTAACAATTCCACAACAAATACCTAATACACACAAATCTAAGTAAAGGAATGGAATAAAATAAATAAATATATGTATGAGCAACAACCATTAGTGGATATTGGCCTAATTCTGCCCTGCATGTATTGTTTGTAGTTGTCCTCTGGACATGTAGGAGACTCTTATAGAACTCTGCATGCAGGGTTTCAATGGGGTGTTTGTCCCGTAGGGTAAAATCTTGTTTTGCAAGTGGACCCCACACATTCACTGCCATGAAGTGCAATTGGTTCAATGACACATTTAAATTCGATTTAGGCTATTTTAATAAGTATTTTGATTTTAATTAGCTTTTTAATTGCGTAGAATGTCCTGCATGCTTTCTTTCAATTCAATTTCAATTTAGGGGCTTTATTGGCTTGGGAAACATATGTTAACATTGCCAAAGCAAGTAAAATAGATAATAAACCATATGAATTAACAGTAAACATTACACTCACAAAAGTATAAAGACATTTCAAATGTCATATTATGTGGAAATTGTTGAAGTTAAAAAGGGAAAATAAATAAACATAAATATAGGTTGTATTTACAATGGTGTTTGTTCTTCACTGGTTGCCCTTGTGGCAAGAGGTCACACATCTTGCTGCTGTGATGGCACATTGTGGCATTTCCCCCAGTAGCAATGGGTGTTCATCAAAATTGGGTTTGTTTTCAAATTCTTTGTGTATCTGTGTAATCTGAGAGATATATGCGTCTCTAATATGGTCATACATTTGGCAGGATGTTAGGAAGTGCAGCTTAGTTTCCACCTCATTTTGTGGGCAGTGAGCACATATCCTGTCTTCTCTTGAGAGTCAGGTCTGCCTTTGGTGGCCTTTCTCAATAGCAAGGCTATGCTCACCGAGTCTGTACATAGTCTAAGCTTTCCTTAAGTTTGGGTCAGTTACAGTGGTCAAGTATTCTGCCACTGTGTACTCTCTATTTAGTGCTAAAACGGCAATCTAATTTGCTCAATTCTATTGTTTATTGTTTCAAATGTGGCAAGTAATTATCTTTTTGTTTTCTCATGATTCGGTTGGGTCTAATTGTGTTGCTGTCCTGGGGTGTTTGTGTTTGTGAACAGAGCTCCAGGACCAGCTTGCTTAGGGGACTTTTCCAGGTTCATCTTTCTGTAGGTGATGGCTTTGATATTGAACGTTTGGGAATCGCTTCCATTTAGGTGGTTGTAGAATTTAACGGCTGTTCTGGATTTTGATCATTATCAGCCTAATTTTGCTCTGCATGCCTTATTTGGTGTTTTTGCCAATTTTAACCGCACACTTGTTGTTTGTGTACATGGATTTTATAATGTTGTATGTTTTTTCCCCAACACCACTTTCCATCAGTTTGTATTGCAGACCCTCATGCCAAATTGAGTCAAAGGCTTTTTTGAAATCAACAAATAATGACAAGACTTTGCCTTTGTCTTGGTTTGTTTGTTTGTTAATTAGGGTGTGCAGGGTGAATACGTGGTCTGTCATACGGTAATTTGGTAAAAAGTCAAATTGACATTTGGTCAGTACATTGTTTTCACTGAAGAAATGTACAAGTCTGCTGTTAATGATAATGCAGAGGATTTTCCCAAGGTTACTGTTGATGTATATCCCACGGTAGTTATTCGGGTCAAATTTGTCTCCACTTTTGTGGATTGGGGTGATCAGTCCTTGGTTCCAAATATTGGAGAAGATGCCAGAGCTAAGGATGATGCTAAAGAGTTTAAGTATAGCCAATTGGAATTTGTTGTCTGTATATTTGATCATTTCATTGAGGATACCATCAACACCACAGGCTTTTTTGGGTTGGAGGGTTTGTATTTTGTCCTGTAGCTCATTCAATGTAATTAGAGAATCCAGTGGGTTCTGGACGTCTTTAATAGTTGATTCTGAGATGTGTATTTGATCATGTAAATGTTTTTGCTGTTTGTTCTTTGTTAAAGGGCCAAAGTGGTTTATCAATACATCTCCATTTTGGATAGATAACTCTTCGTGTTGTTGTTCGTTTAGTGTTTTCCAATTTTCCCAGAAGTGGTTACATTGAGCTGATTTCTGACGTGCTGTTCCATCTTTTTCCATAACATATTTCTGTATTGTTTTAGTGACCATAGTGAAGGCATTTTCTGGGTTGGATAGGTTTCTCAATTTCTTTCTTAGGTTTTTGCGTTCTTCATCAAACCATTTGTCAATGTTAATTTTCTTCGGTTCTGTGTGTGTTTCTCTCTTTCACCCTCACTCTCTCTCCCACCGCTCTCTTTCACTCTCTCTCCCGCACTTTCTTTCACTGTCTCTCCCCCGCTCTCTTTCACTGTCTCTCCCCCCTCTCTCTTTCACCCTCACTCTCTCTCCCCCGCTCTCTTTCACTGTCTCTCTCCCCCGCTCTCTTTCACTGTCTCTCCCCCTCTCTCTTTCACCCTCACTCTCTCTCCCCCTCTCTCTTTCACTGTCTCTCCCCCTCTCTCTTTCACCCTCACTCTCTCTCCCCCGCTCTCTTTCACTGTCTCTCTCCCCCTCTCTCTTTCACTGTCTCTCCCCCTCTCTCTTTCACCCTCACTCTCTCTCCCCCGCTCTCTTTCACTGTCTCTCCCCCTCTCTCTTTCACCCTCACTCTCTCTCCCCCTCTCTCTTTCACTGTCTCTCCCCCTCTCTCTTTCACCCTCACTCTCTCTCCCCCGCTCTCTTTCACTGTCTCTCTCCCCCGCTCTCTTTCACTGTCTCTCTCCCCCTCTCTCTTTCACTGTCTCTCTCCCCCTCTCTCTTTCACTGTCTCTCTCCCCCTCTCTCTTTCACTGTCTCTCTCCCCCTCTCTCTTTCACTGTCTCTCTCCCCCTCTCTCTTTCACTGTCTCTCTCCCCTCTCTCTTTCACTGTCTCTCTCCCCCGCTCTCTTTCACCCTCACTCTCTCTCCCCCCGCTCTCTTTCACTGTCTCTCCCCCTCTCTCTTTCACCCTCACTCTCTCTCCCCGCTCTCTTTCACTGTCTCTCCCCCTCTCTCTTTCACCCTCACTCTCTCTCCCCTCTCTCTTTCACCCTCTCTCTCCCCCGCTCTCTTTCACTGTCTCTCCCCCTCTCTCTTTCACCCTCACTCTCTCTCCCCGCTCTCTTTCACTGTCTCTCCCCCTCTCTCTTTCACCCTCACTCTCTCTCCCCCGCTCTCTTTCACTGTCTCTCCCCCCGCTCTCTTTCACCCTCTCTCTCTCCCCCTCTCTCTTTCACCCTCTCTCTCCCCCGCTCTCTTTCACTGTCTCTCCCCCTCTCTCTTTCACCCTCACTCTCTCTCCCCGCTCTCTTTCACTGTCTCTCCCCCTCTCTCTTTCACCCTCACTCTCTCTCCCCTCTCTCTTTCACTCTCTCTCTCCCCCGCTCTCTTTCACTGTCTCTCCCCCCACTCTCTTTCACTTCTCTCCCCCCACTCTCTTTCACTGTCTCTCCCCCCACTCTCTTTCACTCTCACTGTCTCTCCCCCTCTCTCTTTCACTGTCTCTCCCCCCCTCTCTTTCACTCTCACTGACTCTCCCCCCTCTCTCTTTCACTCTCTCTCCCCCCACTCTCTCTTTCACTCTCACTGACTCTCCCCCTCTCTCTTTCACTCTCACTGACTCTCCCCCTCTCTCTTTCACTGTCTCTCCCCCCACTCTCTTTCCTCTCTCTCCCCCACTCTCTTTCACTGTCTCTCCCCCCACTCTCTTTCACTCTCACTGTCTCTCCCCCCTCTCTTTCACTCTCACTGACTCTCCCCCCTCTCTCTTTCACTCTCACTGACTCTCCCCCTCTCTCTTTCACTCTCTCTCCCCCTCTCTCTTTCACTCTCACTGTCTCTCCCCCCACTCTCTTTCACTCTCACTGTCTCTCCCCCTCTCTCTTTCACTCTCCCCCCTCTCTCTTTCACTCTCTCTCCCCCCTCTCTCTTTCACTCTCACTGTCTCTCCCCCCACTCTCTTTCACTCTCACTGTCTCTCCCCCTCTCTCTTTCACTCTCTCTCCTCCCCTCTCTCTTTCACTCTCACTGACTCTCCCCCCTCTCTCTTTCACTCTCTCTCTCTCCCCTCTCTCTTTCACTCTCACTGACTCTCCCCCCTCTCTCTTTCACTCTCACTGACTCTCCCCCGCTCTCTCTTTCACTCTCACTGACTCTCCCCCGCTCTCTTTCACTGTCTCCCCCCCCTCTCTTTCACCCCTATCTATCCCTTCTCACTCCTCTAAATGTGGTTTCCATCTGTTTTTCCAATAGGAGCTTCCAGTGTTATTGTGGGTCATCCTCTGGACACAGTCAAGGTACATGAGGACACAGTTCAACACATAAAGGACTGGTTTCCCAGACACTGATCAAGCCGAGCCTTGAACTGAAAGGACATTCTCTGTTTAGCTTGAGCTTAAGTTCAGGTTTAGGCTTAATCTGTGTACAGGAAACTGTCCGATGAGGTTTAAACAGTGGAGGCTGCTGAGTTGAGGAAGGCCCATAATAATGGCTGGAACAACACAATTGGAATGGAATCAAACACCTGGAAACCATGGAGACCATGTGTTTGATAACATTCCACTCCAGCCATTACCACCAGCCCATCTTCCCAATTAAGGTGCCACCAACCTACTGTGGGTTTAAATCAGGGATTGACATTAAGGTCTGAAAAGCACACACAAATGCCTTACATTGTCTCTTTCATTTAAACTATGGAGGAGAACCAGGCAGATCAATGCCTGCAGTTTCGTTGCTGCCAGTAAAAAAAAAAGATCTAGATTTTTTTTTTAATGCCCAGTGGGGGGTAACCTCCGAGCAGGCTCAATTTGCATAACTGTTCAGTCCACTTGCTCTAGGCAATAGATCAACCCTTAATGTCAAACCTTGTTTTTTTTTTACCAAACATGCAATATTACTGTATCTGTACATACACAGTTACCATTTAGAGGGCTATAGGCCTGCAGTAACATTAAAACCTGTTAGCACGCATCACCTAGCCTACATGCTGTAGATTGTGTAGGCCGTTGTTTGATGTAGGAGGAATGTTGAGGGTCTTATCATATCCCATTCTATGATTCTACCCAACAGACTCGTTTACAAGCTGGGCAAGGATACAAAAACACCCTTCACTGTGTCCTCCAAATCTACAGAAAGGAAACGGTTAGTGATTAACTAGTTGTTACTTATATTTCTTATTCGTATTATTTTGTTTTTACTACATTGTTGGTTAGGGGCTTGTAAGTAAGCATTTCCCTGTAAAGGTCTACCGACCTACACCTGTTGTATTCAGGCACATGTGACTCATATTATTTGATTTGTCACTACTCTTGTAGTCTAAATGAAATATAGGCCATTTAGCAGACACTTTCTTATTCAAAGCAATTTTCAGTCATGCGAACATGGACATTTTGTGTGTGGTCTCAAAGGGAATGGAACCCAGATAAAGCCATGGGATAATATTTGGCATGAGAAACCATTTGTCGTCGTTGTATGAGTATGGTTTCCGTTAGAACATGGACATAAGTGTCAGCCTCGACAACTACTGTAAAAGTTCATTAATAATATCCTATATTCAACTCACACTCTCACCTGTAGATTATACTTTAGGCCTAGCTGTGACAGTTCTGGAATGGAAAAAATTTGACTTTTGAAGCAACTGTGCTTTTGTTTTATAAAAAATGATTGTGCCTTGCTGTGAATACTCCCTCTGTACTGGGGGGGGGGGGAGAAAAACCTGGAAAGAAGCGGAGGGCGCTCTGGGAGAAAGAGAATGCTTAAAGCTGCCAAAGGCCACGTGGTATACTGGGACCCAGGCCTTCTGCAAAACAAATTGTTCCATAAAACCTCTAATTTTTCTTCCACCTAGATCGCTGGCTTCTTCAAGGGTCTCTCCTTCCCACTGGCCAGCATCACCGTGTATAACTCAGTGGTGTTTGGATTCTTCAACAACACACAGAGGGTTATAAGCAAGTTCCGCCATGGTGACGAGAGACAGTCGTGTGGTATGCTGGACATGACCCTGGCCAGCATGTTGACAGGTCTGATGTCAGTGGGACTCGGAGCTCCGGTCGACTTAGTTAAGATAAGACTGCAGATGCAGACTCTGCCCTGTCTAGCAGGTAAAGTCAAAGCCCAATGCAACATTATATAACATTCTACAGGTATTTCCTTTAGTACAACTACCCTTCAGACCATTCTAGAAGGTATTTCCTTTAGTACAACTACCCTTCAGACCATTCTAGAAGGTATTTCCTTTAGTACAACTACCCTTCAGACCATTCTAGAAGGTATTTCCTTTAGTACAACTACCCTTCAGACCATTCTAGAAGGTATTTCCTTTAGTACAACTACCCTTCAGACCATTCTAGAAGGTATTTCCTTTAGTACAACTACCCTTCAGACCATTCTAGAAGGTATTTCCTTTAGTACAACTACCCTTCAGACCATTCTAGAAGGTATTTCCTTTAGTACAACTACCCTTCAGACCATTCTAGAAGGTATTTCCTTTAGTACAACTACCCTTCAGACCATTCTAGAAGGTATTTCCTTTAGTACAACTACCCTTCAGACCATTCTAAAAGGTATTTCCTTTAGTACAACTACCCTTCAGACCATTCTAGAAGGTATTTCCTTTAGTACAACTACCCTTCAGACCATTCTAAAAGGTATTTCCTTTAGTACAACTACCCTTCAGACCATTCTAGCAGGTATTTCCTTTAGTACAACTATCCTTCAGACCATTCTAGAAGGTATTTCCTTTAGTACAACTATCCTTCAGACCATTCTAGAAGGTATTTCCTTTAGTACAACTACCCTTCAGACCATTCTAGCAGGTACAGCGCCTATAGTTCCCATGGGTTTAGACAGCTCATTTTAGTGGAACTTTACTCAGAGGTCTAGATTTGAACAGAACAGAATAAATTGACAATTCAACGAACCAGGGAAAACGATTATTTTGCCTATTCTGATTCAGTTTTAGTTTTCCAACAAGCCATTCATATTTCACACAGCAAGCAACTCAGACGAGCTAGCTTGAGATGATAAATCCCGTGGATTGTAACCAGCTCACTTAAAGGTTGATAAAACTAAAAGGCGTTATAAATCACCTGTCAGTCACTGTTTTGAAGACGGAAACTGCTGCACCTTTTTTTGTATATGGCGAAGTACCACGCGTCCATGTGTGTTGCCCCATCGATCTTTATGGTGCCTACAATATAGGGCATAATAGATGGGTTAAATGTTGACCATCACCTGTTGTTCTGGTATATAGTTAAAGCCTCCTTCCCCCTAAGGGGTGACAGGGTAGCCTAGTGGTTAGAGCGTTGGACTAGTAACCGCAAGGTTGCAAGTTCAAACCCCCCGAGCTGACAAGGTACAAATCTGTCGTTCTGCCCCTAGGCCGTCATTGAAAATAGGAATTTGTTCTTAACTGACTTGCCTAGTAAAAAGGTAAAAAATAAATAAAAGGTTGACCCATAGTTTGGATTGTCTTCCTGCATGAGTGATCAATAAAGGGAAGTAGAATCTAATCATTGTTTTGAATCCTTGTGTATTTTAGAGAACCTGGACCTCGCCGGGACGACCGGAAACGTGAACGGTAACGTCGCCGTGCGCTCCGTGACTCTCCAGGGCCAGCCGACCTACAGAGGGCCCATCCACTGCATCAGCTCCATACTGCGGACCGAGGGGATCCGGGGGCTTTACAGAGGAGCCGCGGCCATGGTCCTGAGAGACGTCCCTGGGTACACGCTGTACTTCATCCCCTATGCGTTGTTCCGTCGCTGGCTATCCCCTGAAGGGAGGTCATCACCTCATCCCTGTACTGTATGGGTGTCTGGAGGACTGGCAGGTAACTGGAAGGTGTTTACGGAAGGATTATAATGTTACTGTTGTGATTGGTGGAAGCAAATTTGAAAGTAACCTTTAGGTCAGATAAAGGAGCATTCTGTTGAAACCGCGGCCTCGATTTGGTTTCCACTAGGCCAGAGAATGTACTAGTGGAGGGTTGTTAGGCCCAATAATAAATCAAACCCACAATCATGACATTGCTAGCAGGGCTGTAACCAGGTTTGAGTTTTAGTCTACCGCCTTCCGGACCTCACTATCTCATCGTTGTCGGGGATCAGGCCTAACACTGTTGTCTTCAGCAAACTTAATGATGGTGTTGGAGTCGTGCATGGCCATGCAGTCATGGGTGAACAGGGAGTACAGGATGGGACTAAGCACTCACCCCTGAGGGGCCCCCATGTTGAGGATCAGCGTGGCAGATGTGTTGTTGCCTACCCTCACCACCTCGGGGCGGCCCGTCAAGAAGTCCAGGATCCAGTTTCAGAGGGAGGTGTTTAGTCCCAGGGTCCTTAGCTTAGTGATGAGCTTAGAGGGCACTATGGTGTTGAACAGCACTATAGTCAATGAACAGCATTCTCACGTAGGTGTTCCTTTTGTCCAGGTGGGAAAAGGCAGTGTGGAGTGCGATTTGAGATTGCGTCATCTGTGGATCTATTGGGGCGATATGCGAATTGGAGTGGGTCTAGGGCAGGGGTGCCCAACCCTCTTCCTGGAGATCTACTGTCCTGTAGGTTTTCAATCCAACCCTAGTTTAGCAAATCTGATTCAGCTAGTTAAGGTCTTGTTGAGCCGCTAGTAAGTAGAATCAGGTGTGTTAAATTACATTTGGACTGAAAACCCACAGGACGGTAGATCTCCAGGAAGAGGGTTGGGCAGCTCTGGTCTAAGGTTTTTCCGAGATGAACACCTAGCCTATTCGCTATACAGTTTTAATGGTATACCTCTGAAATATGATAAATGATTCACACTGTCATGTAGCATCAACTGTTCAGTCAGTTGTAAATGCTGAAAATGATCAACTCTTAACATCAATACTGTTCTCTCTCTTGTCAAAATACATAGCATTCACATGTTTGTATTCCTAGGCATTACTAATCAAGCTTCTCACAAACAGACCTCTGTATTATCAGTGATGTAGTGGTTTTTTGTTTTAAAGTTGGGTAATGGGTGAACTATGAACTTCCATCGAGCGAGATGATAAGACGGACAACCACACATAGAGAGGAAAATGTAGGACATTTTTAAGAACTGTTTGCGTGTTGATAGAATTTTAATACGGAATTCAAAAGTACAATGCTTGTCTTTCATAATTTGGTCAGATATACTTGGGAGGTGTAGTGTAAGCGTTTTGTTGCTGGCATGTCATGCCTAAGTTTTTTAATCTTGCCAATGAAAAAAAAAATATTAAAGTAGTTGGCTCTGTCAGTGGGTTTTGTGATGAATGAGCCATCTGATTCAATGAACGATGGCGCTGAGTGTGCCTTTTTCTCCAAATATTGTAATTGAAGGTGCTCCAAATCTTTTTACTATCATTCTTTATGTCAGTTATCTTTGTTTCATAGGGTAGTTATTTATTTTTATTCAGTTTAGTCACATGATTTCTAAATTTGCAGTACGTTTGCCAATAGGTTGTACAGCCAGACTTATTTGCCATTCCTTTTGCCTCATCCCTCTCAACCATACACTTTTTTTTTTAAATTCCTCATCAATCAACAGGGATTTCAGTTTTTTGTCATTTTCTTAATGGATGCATGCTTATTAATAATTGGGATAAGCTATTTCATAAATGTGTTAAGTGCAGTGTCTGTTTGCTCCTCATTACACACCACAGAACAACAAATATTCTTTACATCAACAACATAGGAATTACTACGAAACTTATTCTATGACCTCTTATACACTATATTAGGCCCAGCCTTTGGAACTGTGGTTTTCCTAGATATGGCTATTATATTGTGATCACTACATCCTACGGGTTTGGATACTGCTTTAAAGCAAATATCTGCAGCATTAGTAAAGATGTGATCTGATTTAGTTCCTGTGCTGTTTGTAACTACCCTGGTAGGTTGAAGCTTTTTCCTGAGTGGGCAGCTTGATAAGTCAGTCAGTATTTAAAATCACCCAGAAAATATACTACATAATCAAGCATTTCACACATGTTATCCAGATACTGACTGTTAGCACTTGGTGGTCTATAGCAGCTTCCCACCAGAATGGGCTTAAGAGGTGACAACGATTAATTATGACTACTTCCTTCCATTTGAATGTTCGAGAAAGGTGTTGTTGATTTAATTAGACCATATGGTTCAAGCCTAATTAATGAAAAAAGCATCTAATCAACAATGGCATTAATTTCAATTAACTCTGCAACTCTTCCTACTGTTGACTTGTTTCTGCCACCAGTTTGACCACCAAAACATCGACAACAAACGCATAATGACATAGTAAAATATACATAGTGACATAGTAAAATATACATAGTGACATAGTAAAATATACATAGTGACATAGTAAAATATACATAGTGATTTAGTAAAATATACATAGTGACATAGTGACATAGTAAAATATACATAGTGACATAGTAAAATATACATAATGACATAGTAAAATATACATAGTGACATAGTTACATAGTGACATAGTTACATAGTGACATAGTGACATAGTAAAATATACATAGTGACATAGTTACATAGTGACATAGTAAAATATACATAATGACATAGTAAAATAGACATAGTGACATAGTGACATAGTAAAATATACATAGTTACATAGTGACATAGTAAAATATACATAATGACATAGTAAAATATACATAGTTACATAGTGACATAGTAAAATATACATAGTGACATAGTTACATAGTGACATAGTAAAATATACATAATGACATAGTAAAATATACATAATGACATAGTAAAATATACATAATGACATAGTAAAATATACATAGGGACATAGTAAAATATACATAGTGACATAGTAAAATATACATAGTGACATAGTTACATAGTGACATAGTGACATAGTAAAATATACATAGTTACATA
The DNA here is from genome assembly GCF_021184085.1 of Oncorhynchus gorbuscha. Classification (NCBI taxonomy): domain Eukaryota; kingdom Metazoa; phylum Chordata; class Actinopteri; order Salmoniformes; family Salmonidae; genus Oncorhynchus; species Oncorhynchus gorbuscha. The sequence goes on along the minus strand of NC_060195.1, from coordinate 8,865,658 downwards.
GTGACATAGTAAAATATACATAATGACATAGTAAAATATACATAGTGACAGTTACATAGTGACATAGTAAAATATACATAATGACATAGTAAAATATACATAATGACATAGTAAAATATACATAATGACATAGTAAAATATACATAGGGACATAGTAAAATATACATAGTGACATAGTAAAATATACATAGTGACATAGTTACATAGTGACATAGTGACATAGTAAAATATACATAGTGACAGTCAAATGTACATAGTGATGTAGTAAAATATACATAGTGACGTAGTAAAATATACATAGTGACGTAGTAAAATATACATAGGATATTTCATTCTGAAACTCTCATATTAAACAAAAATTGTATTTAAAAAAAATATATATATTATTTACAATGACGGCCTACACCGACCAAACCCGGGCCAATTGTGCACAGCCCTACGGGGATCCCAATCACGGCTGGTTGTGATACTGCCTTGATTCGAACCAAGGTGTCTATTGTGACGTCTCTAGCATTTACATTTAAGTCATTTAGCAGACGCTCTTATCCAGAGCGACTTACAAATTGGTGCATTCACCTTATGACATCCAGTGGAACAGTCACTTTACAATAGTGCATCTAAATCTTAAAGGGGGGGGGGTGAGAAGGATTACTTATCCTATCCTAGGTATTCCTTAAAGAGGTGGGGTTTCAGGTGTCTCCGGAAGGTGGTGATTGACTCCGCTGTCCTGGCGTCGTGAGGGAGTTTGTTCCACCATTGGGGGGCCAGAGCAGTGCCTTAGATCGCTGCGCCACTCGGGAGCCTTTCACTAAGTTGATGTTTTATATTTAGACGTTTTACAGCTTCGTCATTCTGTTTTCTATTTTAAATCATCTTATTTAATTATATTGTGATACGGCCACACAGAGGGAGGGCAAGACATAATTACAGACATCTGTGATAAGTACTCGAAGGGCCACTAGATGTCTTGTGATATATTTCAAGGATTTGATGAATTCTAAAATAATTCTGGTAGTTTTACACTCCTTTTACAACTGTAGTTCTCAATAAGTGAAGGTCTGATGTTTTTGGTCAAATAAAATATGTTTGTGTGGAAAGCAACCAGGAGAGGACAAATGGGATTTTTTAATAGATTAGAACAGAAGGGACAAGCTTCTATTCCCACTGAAAGGTGACTTCCTAGCAGTGTGTCTCAAAAACCGACCAGTTCAATGTATCTCAGCACAGATTTCAAAAACCGACCAGTTCAGTGTGTTTTAAAGAAACATCTTGACGTTTTACAAAATGTAATTGGCTGTTTTTAAGAATGTAATTGCAATCCATTTTTTTATACTTTTTTTATAACCTTTATTTAACTAGGCAAGTCAGTTAAAGAATAAATTATTATTTTCAATGACGGCCTAGGAACAGCGGGTTAACTGCTTGTTCAGGGGCAGAATGACAGATTTGTACCTTGTCAGCTCAGGGATTTGAACTTGCAACCTTGCGGTTACTAGTCCAACGCTCTAACCACTAGGCTACCCTGTAAATCATCTGGGTTGATGTAATCTGATTATGTAATCTCTGTTACATGTAATCTGTCAGTACACAAAACTGGTTGTACCTCTATGGTAGCTACACTCTTAACTGAGTGCTATAGTCTTCTCTACCACCAAATGATTTATTATTATTATTTGTATTACATATAAAGCTTTGCTGACTGGAACATGCCCTGATTGTAGCCAAAGCCTGTGTTACAAGGACCTTCTAAAACATTATAGATCAATTCTGTTGCTACATGCTAAAGTACATCACTGTAGCCAAAGCCTGTTACAAGGACTATCTAAAACATTACAGATCAACTATGTTGCTACATGCTAATGTAAATCATGGTAGCCTAAGCCTGTTACAAGGACCTTCTAAATCATTATAGATCAACTCTGTTGCTACATGCTAAAATACATCACTGTAGCCAAAGCCTGTTACAAGGACTATCTAAAACATGATAAATCAACTCTGTTGCTACATGCTAATGTACATCACTGTAGCCAAAGCCTGTTTTACAAGGACTTTCACTGTAGCCAAAGCCTGTTACAAGGACTTTCACTGTAGCCAAAGCCTGTGTTACAAGGACCTTCTAAATCATTATAGATCAACTCTGTTGCTACATGCTAAAGTACATCTCCTGACCTCTGACATGTTTCTGTCTACAGGTTCTATCTCGTGGGTCACGGCTACTACAGCTGACATGTTTCTGTCTACAGGTTCTATCTCGTGGGTCACGGCTACCCCAGCTGACGTGTTTCTGTCTACAGGTTCTATCTCGTGGGTCACGGCTACCCCAGCTGACGTGTTTCTGTCTACAGGTTCTATCTCGTGGGTCACGGCTACCCCAGCTGACGTGTTTCTGTCTACAGGTTCTATCTCGTGGGTCACGGCTACCCCAGCTGACGTGTTTCTGTCTACAGGTTCTATCTCGTGGGTCACGGCTACCCCAGCTGACGTGTTTCTGTCTACAGGTTCTATCTCGTGGGTCACGGCTACCCCAGCTGACGTGTTTCTGTCTACAGGTTCTATCTCGTGGGTCACGGCTACCCCAGCTGACGTGTTTCTGTCTACAGGTTCTATCTCGTGGGTCACGGCTACCCCAGCTGACGTGTTTCTGTCTACAGGTTCTATCTCGTGGGTCACGGCTACCCCAGCTGACGTGTTTCTGTCTACAGGTTCTATCTCGTGGGTCACGGCTACCCCAGCTGACGTGTTTCTGTCTACAGGTTCTATCTCGTGGGTCACGGCTACCCCAGCTGACGTGTTTCTGTCTACAGGTTCTATCTCGTGGGTCACGGCTACCCCAGCTGACGTGTTTCTGTCTACAGGTTCTATCTCGTGGGTCACGGCTACCCCAGCTGACGTGTTTCTGTCTACAGGTTCTATCTCGTGGGTCACGGCTACCCCAGCTGACGTGTTTCTGTCTACAGGTTCTATCTCGTGGGTCACGGCTACCCCAGCTGACGTGTTTCTGTCTACAGGTTCTATCTCGTGGGTCACGGCTACCCCAGCTGACGTGTTTCTGTCTACAGGTTCTATCTCGTGGGTCACGGCTACCCCAGCTGACGTGTTTCTGTCTACAGGTTCTATCTCGTGGGTCACGGCTACTCCAGCTGACGTGGTGAAGAGCAGACTACAGGCTGACGCTCTCCACGCTAGGAAATACAGAGGGATTGTCCACTGCGTTGTTCAGAGCTACAAGACCGAGGGGATACATGTAAGCAAACAGACACACAGTACACACTGGGCCCGTTTCCCGGACTCCCATTAAGTCTGTAGACCTGGACAAAGCAGCACTTTAGGTGAAGATCATTGAACATGCTTCTTTGTCCATGTGTAGGTCTAATCTTTGTATGGGAAACCAGCCCACCGTGTAGTAATTTAACATCGATTCATCAGTACATTTTCATTTGTAAAGTAATACAGTAGCCTGTGGTTTTGGTGTAGCTTTGTGGCAGCATAGATAATTGCCGACACTACTAGTAGCTGCAGGTTTGATTCACGTCAGCTTTTAAAGTTTATACTCCGGTGAACCCAACTCAACATGTCACAAAGGGCGAGACGAGATCTGTTCCAAAGAAAAGTTATTAACTAACTACCAAGGTCGTTCCTAGGTTAAGAGGGAGTTCAAACAGGTTTTGGTCAATTTGTGATGTAACAAAATAGCCAATAGTATTATGTCACACATCCCCCCCCCCCAAGTGACCAGACAGATCTGGTTCAAATGTGTTTTGACAGACAGCGACTGATCATAGACATTTGATCAATACCTGACAATAATTTAACGAGAGAGGCACTTGGCCTGAATAAGCTTGAATAGGTGTTAACCATGTGGTTTCAGCGATTATGTTTGTTTGGTTGGCTGTTATGAACATTAGGATATTAAGTTTTAATTGAATTTCTTTTTCTTATTTTTTTACACGTTATGTAATTATTTCGATCTCTCTCCAGGTCTTTTTCCGCGGAGCCTCCGTGAACGCTATCCGAGGCTTCCCAATGAGTGCCACCATGTTTCTGGGCTACGAACTCTCTCTGCAGTTCTTCAGGGGTCTCTAGTATCTACACAAGGATTATAATGGAGACATTATCTTGACAGTTATCCTCTTGTCCTAGGACACTCCAAATGGTTTCATCAGGAAGATCATTTGAATCCTTGCAAATTGAAAGTAGGGAGTGTCTTGACTTGAGAATTGATCTAGTTGAGAATTATCTGCGCTACTGCCATAATACAATCTATTTATAAAGTGTAAATACTCATTTCTTATATTAAGAAAATATCTTAAATGAAAGTGCCTTACATTAATTGACAAATGTATACATTTAAATATGTTGTGCTATAATATACAGTAACAGTATGCTTAATATAAAGCTGTACTGCAGAAATTAACTCGTTTTAGGACCCAACAGTTAAAACCAGTTCTAACCTCCATAATGATACGCACATGAATCATTATATTTCGTTGGTGCCAGGCTTTTAATTAAACTGTTTAAACTTTGTGATTTGTAAATAAGTATGAGAGAGATTAAATGTCATTCCACAAGGAGGCATAGTTTTGTACATACATTTTTTCTTAAAAGTCATTTTAAAATGTGGGTTTTTTGGGGGGGGGATTCTTGTTACGGACTGTTTCTGTACACTTCTACTTGGAAAATCTAATAAACATATTGTTTCAATTTAAATTTGATCCTTTCTTTGAATCCTCTCCAAAAGTCAGAGTGCTTTCTAAATGACTGCAGTAACCTTAAAGATACTAGGCTGCTGATGTGTGGAACAGTAATCAAGTAAACACGGTCACAAAAACATCAGGGGCCCACAATGTTGGCAGCTTGTTACTGAACGCATGTAGTGGGGCAATGAAGAATCCTTCTGAAGAACCTTATCTCAGGGCTGTGGGTGACTGATAAAGTCAGGTGGCAGGGTGCTTCTGTACAGCTGTCTTTACACTATACAGTAATACAGTGTTTCCCAAACTCTATCCTGGGCCCCCATACCACACAACCCCCACCCCTCACCCCCGTACACGTTTTGAATGAACTGTTGACTACAAACAAGCTCCACTAGAAGGCGCTGTTCTCTAAAAAAAACTTTACAAGCTGATATCCTAGAGCAGGTTTTCAACCTCTGGGACCCCCAGCCAGTCCATATATTTACACTATTCTAGAGTTAGTACCCCTGATTCAACTGAATAAATACCAAGCCCTTGATTAGGTTAAACAGAGGTAACACAGGGCTACAACTAAATTGTGAAATGTCTGGTGGTCCTTGAGAGGTTTGAAAACCAATGTCCTAGAGGACAATAATTATATGAAATACCGCTCTCTATATACACTGTATGACCAAAAGTATGTGGACACCTGCTTGTTGAACATCTCATTCCAAAGTCAAGGGGCATTCATATGGAGTTGTGCCCCCCCCCCCCCCATATGGAGTTGCGTGGCTCACAGTCGGCGATCCAATTCATCCCAAAGGTATTCGATGGGGTTGAGGTCAGGGCTTTGTGAAGGCCAGTCAGTTCCTCAAACTGTTGCCACAATGTTGGAAGCACAGAATTGTCTAGAATGCCATTGTATGCTGTAGCATTAAGATTTAACTGGAACTAAGGGGCCTAGCCCGAACCATTATTCTTCCTCCACCAAACTACAGTTGGCACTATGCATTCAGGCAGGTAGTGTTCTCCTGGCATCCGCCTAACCCAGATTTGTCCGTTGTACTGCCAGATGGTGAAGCTTGATTCATCACTCCAGAGAACGCGTTTCCACTGCTCTAGAGTTACGCCACTCCAGCCGACGCTTGTTATAGCGCATGGTGATCTTGGGCTTGTGTGCGGCAGCTCTGCCATGGAAACCCATTTCATGAAGCTCCTGAACAATAGTTATTGTGCCGACGTTGCTTCCAGAAGCAGTTTGGAACTCTGTAGTGCAACCGAGGACAGATGATTTTTACGAGCTACATGCTTGGGTGTCCCGTTCCGTGAGGTTTTGTGGCCTACCACTTCACAACTTAACGGTTGTTGCTGTTTAGACGTTTCCACTTCGCAATAGCAGCACTTACAGTTGACCGGGGCAGCTCTAGCATGGCAGAAATTTGACGAACTGACTTGTTGGAAAGGTGGCATCCTGTGACGGTGCCACATTGAACGTCACTAAGCTCTTCAGTAAGGCCATTCTCCTGCTAATGTTTGTCTATGGAGATTGCATGGCTGTGTGCCCAACTTTATACACCTGTCGGCAACGGGTGTAGTTGAAATAGCCAAATCCACTAATTTGAAGGGGTGCCCACATACTGTTGTATATATAGTGTATTTTTTCAGACTTCCTCAAAAAAATATATTGTTTTTCACACATGATTTAAATCCAATGTTCCTCCCTCGGACCTCCTCCAATAAGATTTGACAGGAATTGTGGAAACGGGGATGGAGGAAGCAATAATTTGATCGCTAGTAATGTTTGCAGCGAGCCCCTGTGTGGTGTTGTTGGCTCTAGCCCAGTGCATCTGAATGAATGGCCTAGTACCAGTCTGCCCTCTGCCAACTTAACCCATCACCTCAACACGGATCTTCGAGAGAGAGAGGTAGAGAGAGCGGGAGAGAGGTAGAGAGAGAGAGAGAGAGAGAGAGAGAGAGAGAGAGAGAGAGAGAGACTGGTTGGATGGATCTTCGTCAGGTCCCCTGGTTGAAAGGATCTTAACCAGGTCCCCTGGTTGGATGGAAACGTTGCCAATAAAGGCGCCGACAGAGATGGCCGCCTCGCTTCGCGTTCCTAGGAAACTATGCCGTTTTTTTTTGTTTTTTTTACGTGTTATTTCTTACATTAGTACCCCAGGTCATCTTAGGTTTCATTACATACAGTCGAGAAGAACTACTGAATATAAGATCAGCGTCAACTCACCATCAGTACGACCAAGAATATGTTTTTCGCGACGCGGATCCTGTGTTCTGCCTTACAAACAGGACAACGGAATGGATCGCATGCAGCGACCCCAAAAAAACGACTCAGAAAAAGAGGGAAACGAGGCGGTCTTCTGGTCAGACTCCGGAGACGGGCACACCATGCACCACTCCCTAGCATTCCCTCCGCAAGGCTATCAAACAAGCTAAGCGTCAGTACAGAGACAAAGTAGAATCTCAATTCAACGGCTCAGACACGAGACATGTGGCAGGGTCTACAGTCAATCACGGACTACAGGACGAAATCCAGCCCAGTCACGGACCAGGATGTCTTGCTCAATACAGTGCCACTGACACGGCCTGCAACGAAAACATGTGGTCTCTCCTTCACTGCAGCCGAGGTGAGTAAGACATTTAAACGTGTTAACCCTCGCAAGGCTGCAGGCCCAGACGGCATCCCCAGCCGCGCCCTCAGAGCATGCGCAGACCAGCTGGCCGGTGTGTTTACGGACATATTCAATCAATCCCTATACCAGTCTGCTGTTCCCACATGCTTCAAGAGGGCCACCATTGTTCCTGTTCCCAAGAAAGCTAAGGTAACTGAGCTAAACGACTACCGCCCCGTAGCACTCACTTCCGTCATCATGAAGTGCTTTGAGAGACTAGTCAAGGACCATATCACCTCCACCCTACCTGACACCCTAGACCCACTCCAATTTGCTTACCGCCCAAATAGGTCCACAGACGATGCAATCTCAACCACACTGCACACTGCCCTAACCCATCTGGACAAGAGGAATACCTATGTGAGAATGCTGTTCATCGACGACAGCTCGGCATTCAACACCATAGTACCCTCCAAGTTCATCATCAAGCTCGAGACCCTGGGTCTCGACCCCGCCCTGTGCAACTGGGTACTGGACTTCCTGACGGGCCGCCCCCAGGTGGTGAGGGTAGGTAACAACATCTCCTCCCCTCTGATCCTCAACACTGGCGCCCCACAAGGGTGCGTTCTGAGCCCTCTCCTGTACTCCCTGTTCACCCACGACTGCGTGGCCACGCACGCCTCCAACTCAATCATCAAGTTTACGGACGACACAACAGTGGTAGGCTTGATTACCAACAACGACGAGACGGCCTACAGGGAGGAGGTGAGGGCCCTCGGAGTGTGGTGTCAGGAAAATAACCTCACACTCAACGTCAACAAAACTAAGGAGATGATTGTGGACTTCAGGAAGCAGCAGAGGGAACACCCCCCAATCCACATCGATGGAACAGTAGTGGAGAGGGTAGCAAGTTTTAAGTTCCCCGGCATACACATCACAGACAAACTGAATTGGTCCACTCACACAGACAGCATCGTGAAGAAGGCGCAGCAGCGCCTCTTCAACCTCAGGAGGCTGAAGAAATTTGGCTTGTCACCAAAAGCACTCACAAACTTCTACAGATGCACAATCGAGAGCATCCTGGCGGGCTGTATCACCGCCTGGTACGGCAACTGCTCTGCCCTCAACCGTAAGGCTCTCCAGAGGGTAGTGAGGTCTGCACAACGCATCACCGGGGGCAAACTACCTGCCCTCCAGGACACCTACACCACCCGATGTTACAGGAAGGCCATAAAGATCATCAAGGACATCAACCACCTGAGCCACTGCCTGTTCACCCCGCTATCATCCAGAAGGCGAGGTCAGTACAGGTGCATCAAAGCTGGGACCGAGAGACTGAAAAACAGCTTCTATCTCAAGGCCATCAGACTGTTAAACAGCCACCACTAACATTGAGTGGCCGCTGCCAACACACTGACACTGACTCAACTCCAGCCACTTTAATAATGGGAATTGATGGGAATGATGTAAATATATCACTAGCCACTTTAAACAATGCTACCTTATATAATGTTACTTACCCTACATTATTCATCTCATATGCATACGTATATACTGTGCTCTATATCATCGACTGCATCCTTATGTAATACATGTATCACTAGCCACTTTAACTATGCCACTTTGTTTACATACTCATCTTATATGTATATACTGTACTCGATACCATCTACTGTATCTTGCCTATGCTGCTCTGTACCATCACTCATTCATATATCCTTATGTACATATTCTTTATCCCCTTACACTGTGTATAAGACAGTAGTTTAGGAATTGTTAGTTAGATTACTTGTTGGTTATTACTGCATTGTCGGAACTAGAAGCACAAGCATTTCGCTACACTCGCATTAACATCTGCTAACCATGTGTATGTGACAAAAAAATTGATTTGATTTGATTTGGTTATTGGGTGCTAATCAGCAGGTCTTTCTGTCCTTTTCTATGTTACTTTATTAGCCCACAGCACCGATGTCTTTCAGGATGTGTTACTGTTTGACCACTAACTTTTCTATAATATGACATAACAACCAAACAAAGCAAAGGTTACGTTGTCCTTTCTTCAGGTTACATTGTCCTTTCCTCAGGTTACGTTGTCCTTTCCTAAGGTTACATTGTCCTTTCCTCAGGTTACATTGTCCTTTCCTCAGGTTACATTGTCCTTTCCTCAGGTTACGTTGTCCTTTCCTCAGGTTACGTTGTCCTTTCCTCAGGTTACATTGTCCTTTCCTCAGGTTACATTGTCCTTTCCTAAGGTTACATTGTCCTTTCCTAAGGTTACATTGTCCTTTCCTCAGGTTACATTGTCCTTTCCTAAGGTTACATTGTCCTTTCCTCAGGTTACATTGTCCTTTCCTCAGGTTACATTGTCCTTTCCTAAGGTTACATTGTCCTTTCCTCAGGTTACGTTGTCCTTTCCTCAGGTTACATTGTCCTTTCCTCAGGTTACATTGTCCTTTCCTAAGGTTACATTGTCCTTTCCTAAGGTTACATTGTCCTTTCCTCAGGTTACGTTGTCCTTTCCTAAGGTTACATTGTCCTTTCCTCAGGTTACATTGTCCTTTCCTAAGGTTACATTGTCCTTTCCTCAGGTTACGTTGTCCTTTCCTCAGGTTACGTTGTCCTTTCCTCAGGTTACGTTGTCCTTTCCTAAGGTTACATTGTCCTTTCCTCAGGTTACATTGTCCTTTCCTCAGGTTACGTTGTCCTTTCCTAAGGTTACATTGTCCTTTCCTAAGGTTACATTGTCCTTTCCTCAGGTTACGTTGTCCTTTCCTCAGGTTACGTTGTCCTTTCCTCAGGTTACGTTGTCCTTTCCTCAGGTTACGTTGTCCTTTCCTCAGGTTACGTTGTCCTTTCCTAAGGTTACATTGTCCTTTCCTCAGGTTACGTTGTCCTTTCCTCAGGTTACATTGTCCTTTCCAGCACAGTTCCAGCAATTATGATGGATGTGTAACCAGGCTGTACAGATGGGCTCAACTCAGTTTGGCTCAGTAGTGGAAGGCAGGGGCGCAACTTTCACTGAGGACAGGTGAAGGTTGCGTGTGTGTGTGTGTCCCACACACGGTTATATCATTGGAATGTGATACAAAACGAGGCAACGGTGTGCTTTAGGACCATGTGGACGCCTCCACATGGTTTGGAGTGTTTATCCGACTGTAAAAAAACACATAGACAAAAAAAAACACTGTTCTACCCATCGTTTGGGAAACACCCTATTTGATCTAATGATTTTTAATGTGTAAAGCTACCATGTTGTATTTGTGTTGCTTTAGAAAATAGACAATGAATTGTCTAGATATACATTGTGATGATAACGTTTCCCTGACAGCCAGGTGTATGTCCTGAAAGAAGAGGCATCTGATAAAACATCAGAGTAATATAAGATCTCCGTGGTTTCAGTTACTACAACGCCAAACAGCTGTAGTTATGGTTACTACGGTAACGTTGTGAACTGGACAAAGACTCAAGAGAGGACAGTAGTAAAACAAAACGATAGGCAATAAAATGGGAATAAAATGGTGAAAGATTAATTTTGTCATCCGTGTGTCAACAGAATCCATGATGACTGGTCTAGACAGAGAGATGGTGCCAGCCAGGGCCGCCATCCGTCCTCCATTGTGTGTGTGTGTGTGTGTGTGTGTGTGTGTGTGTGTGTGTGTGTGTGTGTGTGTGTGTGTGTGTGTGTGTGTGTGTGTGTGTGTGTGTGTGTGTGTGTGTGTGTGCGTGTGTGTGCGTGTGTGTGTGTGTGTGTGCGTGTGTGTCTGCGTGTGTGTCTGCGTGTGTGTCTGCGTGTGTGTCTGCGTGTGTGTCTGCGTGTGTGTGTGTGTCTGCGTGTGTGTGTGTGTCTGCGTGTGTGTGTGTGTCTGCGTGTGTGTGTGTCTGCTTGTGTGTGTGACTGCATGTGTGTGTGTGTGTGTGTGTGTCTGAGTGTGTGTGTGTGTCTGTGTGTGTGTGTGTGTGTCACCATCCCTCCTCCACTGTCATTAACATTTGCTGCAGTCCTGCAGGTACTGACCCATCAACCCACTGTATTAAGGCTACCAGAGACCAAGACCAAGCTTTTAGTCTGTTTCTGAAATGGAACCCTATTCCCTAAATAGTGCACTACTTTTTGACCAGCCCTATGGAACCCTATTCCCTACATAGTGCACTACTTTTTGACCAGCCCTATGGAACCCTACTCCCCACATAGTGCACTACTTTTTGACCAGCCCTATGGAACCCTATTCCCTACATAGTGCACTACTTTAGATCCAAAGCACTATATATGGAATAGGGTGCTATTTCAGACTCCTCCTTAGTTTCAACAGCTTGCCTGAATACATCAAATATTTAAACATCTATATTAGGTTCTATCTCTGGAGGAAATACAGCTGTAGATGGATGGATCTACTAACTACTGTGACCTGATATAACCCTGTAGATGGATGGATCTATTAACTACTGTGACCCTATATAACCCTGTAGATGGATGGATCTACTAACTACTGTGACCTGATATAAGCCTGTAGATGGATGGATCGACTAACTACTGTGACCTGATATAACCCTGTAGATGGATGGATCGACTAACTACTGTGACCTGATATAACCCTCTATCTCTGGAGGACCCACAGTCCTAACTACTGTGACCTGATATAACCCTGTAGATGGATGGATCTACTAACTACTGTGACCTGATATAACCCTGTAGATGGATGGATCTACTAACTACTGTGACCTGATATAACCCTGTAGATGGATGGATCTATTAACTAATGTGACCTAATATAAGCCTGTAGATGGATGGATCTACTAACTACTGTGACCTGATATAAGCCTGTAGATGGATGGATCTACTAACTACTGTGACCTGATATAACCCTGTAGATGGATGGATCTACTAACTACTGTGACCTGATATAAGCCTGTATCTCTGCTGCTCCAGTACAGTACACCCATTGTCCTCTATCCTCCACTACACCCACACGGGCCTCACAGTGTGCACGTGTAACAAACACACAGCTAGCAGAAAGCCGAAGATGTGACAAACACACAGCTAGCACAAAGCAGGAGATGTGACAAACACACAGCTAGCACAAAGCAGGAGATGTGACAAACACACAGCTAGCACAAAGCAGGAGATGTCACAAACACACAGCTAGCACAAAGCAGGAGATATCACAAACACACAGCTAGCAGAAAGCAGGAGATATCACAAACACACAGCTAGCAGAAAGCAGGAGATATCACAAACACACAGCTAGCAGAAAGCAGGAGATATCACAAACACACAGCTAGCACAAAGCAGGAGATGTCACAAAAACACAGCTAGCACAAAGCAGGAGATATCACAAACACACAGCTAGCACAAAGCAGGAGATGTCACAAACACACAGCTAGCAGAAAGCAGGAGAGTGCTTTTACACCTGCATTGTTTGCTGTTTGGGGTTTTAGGCTGGGTTTCTGTACAGCACTTTGAGATATCAGCTGATGTACGAAGGGCTATATAAATAAATTTGATTTGATTTGATTTGAGAGAACTGACATGCTCTTCTGCCCGTTTATTAGTTGTTGACGACCTGAATTCTGCAACATTGTTACCTACCTCTCTGCGGTACCCGAGCTGACAGAGTGAAAAATCTATCGCTGTGCCCTTGAGCAAGTCACTTAACCCTAATTTGCTCCAGGGGTGCCGTATTACTGTAGCTGACCCTGTAAAACAATACATTTCACTGCACCTATCCGGGTTTTGGAACAATAAAACATTAATTGTATTTGTATTTTATTACAAGAGCATCTTTTTGTGATGGGGCCCACCTGATTGTAAACTGTAGTATAATCATAATAATAATAAAATAAAGTACTTAATTTGAACCATTCTGTATAATGTATCAATAAAGTTATGTCTCAGCCATTAGCCTCCCACCAAGGAAGTCCGTCAACACCACATTATTAAAGTCTATTCTAAACTATGGGCCCTTTACCCAGCAGGGTAGCCTAGTGGTTAGAGTGTTGGACTAGTAACCGGAAGGTTGCAAGTCCCAACCCCGAGCTGACAAGGTACAAATCTGTTGTTCTGCCCCTGAACAGGCAGTTAACCCACTGTTCCTAGGCCGTCATTGAAGACAAGAATTTGTTCTTAACTATATATGCCATTTTAGCAGACGCTTTTATCCAAAGCGACTTACAGTCATGTGTGCATACATTCTACGTATGGGTGGTCCCGGGGATCGAACCCACTACCCTGGCGTTACAAGCGCCATGCTCTACCAACTGAGCTACAGGACCACTGACTTGCCTGGTTAAATAAAGGTCAAATGAATAAAAATATTCCATCCGTTGTAGCATGCGTCAGACTTCATGGATGTTTTTAGTGGGAGGAAAGAGTGAGGTTCAGTCAGGGCCAACCAGATGGTGTATTGTATTGAGTAAGGCAGTAAATCTATCACGGGACCAGGGGCTCCCACAGCTAAACAACACAACACTGTTTAATTACACCCCGTGGAAGACTTTCAACAAATACGGTTTAAACTTTTTTTAATTGATCTTGAAAAATTTATTTATGAAGACGCACATAAATGGGCTCTGGTGGGTACTGCTGCTATTGCATAGTGTTGATGTTCATGATAAAATACGATTGTTGATGTTCATGATGATAAAATACGATTGTTGATGTTCATGATAAAAATAGTGTTGATTGTTGATGTTCAACTGAAAACAACAACTAAACATACTGATTTCAACTTGATGTTCCCCAAACATGATAAAAACACAACTTGTTGATGTTCAACTGATCAAAACAACAATTGTTGATGTTCATGATAAAATAACAACTTGGGCCAGTGATGTTCATGATAAAATAACGATTGTTGATGTTCATGATAAACATACTGTAGTTTCAACTGTCAAAACAACTGTTGGGCCTCAAACTGTCAAAACAACTGTTGGGCCAGTAAACATACGATTGTTGATGTTCATGATAAAATACGATTGTTGATGTTCATGATAAAATACAACTGTTGGGCCACGATTGTTCAAAACTACAACTGTTGAGCCAGTGGGCCCCAAACATACTGTAGTTTCATGTTCCATGATAAAATACTGTTGTTGATGTTCATGATAAAACATGCTGATTGTTGATGTTCATGATAAACATACTGATTTCAACTGTCAAAACAACAACTTGATGTTCAACTGAAAACAACTGTAAACATACTGTTGTTGATGTTCAACTGATAAAATACTGAGTTTCAACTGATGTTCAGTGATAAACATACTGTAGTTTCAACTGTCAAAACAACAACTGTTGATGTTTCAACTGATAAAACATACTGATTGTTGATGTTCATGATAAAATACGATTTCAACTTGATGTTCCATGATAAACATACGATTGTTGATGTTCAAACATGATTTCAAAAAACGATTGTTGATGTTCAACTGATCAAAACAACAATTGTTGATGTTCAACTGATAAAATACAATTGTTGATGTTCATGATAAACATACTGTAGTTTCAACTGATGTTCAGTGATAAAATACTGTAGTTTCAACTGATGTTCCAGTGATAAAATACGATTGTTGATGTTCCATGATAAACATGCTGTAGTTCAACTTGATGTTCATGATAAAATACTGATTGTTGATGTTCATGATAAAATAACGATTGTTGATGTTCATGATAAAATACGATCAACTGTCAAAACTACAACTGGCCAGTGGGCCCCAAACATTGATGTTCATGATAAAATACGATTGTTGATGTTCATGATAAAATACGATTGTTGATGTTCATGATAAAATACGATTGTTGATGTTCATGATAAAATACGATTGTTGATGTTCATGATAAAATACGATTGTTGATGTTCATGATAAACATGCTGATTGTTGAAAACAACAACTGTTCATGATAAAATACTTGTTGATGTTCATGATAAAATACTGATTGTTGATGTTCATGATAAACATACTGTATTGTTGAAAACAACTGTTCATGATAAAATGCTGTAGTGTTGATGTTCCAGTGATAAAATACTGATTGTTGATGTTCATGATAAAATACAACTGTTGATGTTCATGATAAAACAACAACTGTTGATGTTCAACTGATAAAAACAACTGATTGTTGATTTCAACTTCAAAACAACAGTGATAAAATGCGATTGTTGATGTTCATGATAAACATACTGATTGTTGATGTTCCAGTGATAAACATACGATTGTTGATGTTCATGATAAAATACTGATTGTTGATGTTCATGATAAAATACTGTAGTTTCATTGTTGATGTTCATGATAAAATACTGAGTGTTGATGTTCAAACATGATAAAAAAACGATTGTTGATGTTCATGATAAAAACAACAACTGATTGTTGATGTTAATGATAAAATACAACTGATTGTTGATGTTAATGATAAAATAACTCTTGATTGTTGATGTTCATGGATAAAATGCTGTTGTTGATGTTCATGATAAAATACTGAACTTGTTGATGTTCAACTGTCAAAAACTCTTGGGCCAGATTGTTGATGTTCATGATAAAATACTGATTTCAACTGATGTTCATGATAAAATACGATTGTTGATGTTCAACTGTAAAACAACTGATTGTTTCATGTTCAACTGATAAAATACGATTGTTGATGTTCATGATAAACATACTGATTGTTGATGTTCATGATAAAACATACTGATTGTTGATGTTCATGATAAAATGCTGATTGTTGATGTTCATGAGTAAAACATACTGAGTTTCAATGTTCATGATAAAATACGATTGTTGATGTTCATGATAAAATACTGAGTGTTGATGTTCATGATAAACATACTGATTGTTGATGTTCAGTGGACTGTTTCAACTGTCAAAACAACAACTGTTGGGCCCCAAACATACTGATAAAATACGATTGTTGATGTTCATGATAAAATACGGGCCATTGGGCCCCAAACATTGATGTTCAACTGATAAAACATACTGATTGTCAACTGATGTTCATGATAAACATACGATTGTTGATGTTCAACTGATAAAACATACTGATTTCAACTGTCAAAACAACAATGTTCATGATAAAATACGATTGTTGATGTTCATGATAAAATACGATTGTTGATGGGCAGTTTTTGTTTCAACTGTCAAAACAATTTGGGCCATCCCAAACTCTGTACAACCGTGTTGTGGGCCATCCCCAACATGATTTCAACTTCAAAACAAAACTGTGTTGGACCAGTGGACCCCAAACATACTGTAGTTTCAACTGTCAAAACAACAACTGTTGGGCCAGTGGACCCCAAACATACTGTAGTTTCAACTGTCAAAACAACTGTTGGGCCATCAAACATACTGTAGTTTCAACTGTCAAAACAACAACTGTTGGGCCAGTGGACCCCAAACATACTGTAGTTTCAACTGTCAAAACAACAACTGTTGGGCCCCAAACATACTGTAGTTTCAACTGTCAAAACAACTGTTGGGCCAGTGGACCCCAAACATACTGTAGTTTCAACTACCAAAACAACTGTTGGGCCAGTGGACCCCAAACATGCTGTAGTTTCAACTGTCAAAACAACAACTGTTGGGCCAGTGGACCCCAAACATACTGCAGTTTCAACTGTCAAAACAACAACTGTTGGGCCCCAAACATACTGTAGTTTCAACTGTCAAAACAACAACTGTTGGGCCAGTGGACCCCAAACATACTGCAGTTTCAACTGTCAAAACAACAACTGTTGGGCCCCAAACATACTGTAGTTTCAACTGTCAAAAAAACAACTGTTGGGCCAGTGGACCCCAAACATACTGTAGTTTCAACTGTCAAAACAACAGTTGGGCCAGTGGGCCCCAAACATGCTGTAGTTTCAACTGTCAAAACAACTGTTGGGCCAGTGGACCCCAAACATACTGTAGTTTCAACTGTCAAAACAACTGTTGGGCCAGTGGACCCCAAACATGCTGTAGTTTCAACTGTCAAAACAACAACTGTTGGGCCAGTGGACCCCAAACATACTGTAGTTTCAACTGTCAAAACAACAACTGTTGGGCCAGTGGACCCCAAACATACTGCAGTTTCAACTGTCAAGACAACAACTGTTGGGCCAGTGGGCCTCAAACATACTGTAGGTTCACCTGTCAAAAAACAACTGTTGGGCCCCAAACATGCTGCAGTTTCAACTACCAAAACAACAACTGTTGGGCCCCAAACATGCTGTAGTTTCAACTACCAAAACAACAACTGTTGGGCCCCAAACATGCTGTAGTTTCAACTACCAAAACAACAACTGTTGAGCCCCAAACATACTGTAGTTTCAACTACCAAAACAACAACTGTTGGGCCCCAAACATACTGTAGTTTCAACTACCAAAACAACAACTGTTGGGCCCCAAACATGCTGTAGTTTCAACTACCAAAACAACAAAAAACAAACAAATCCACACTGTGTACACTGACGCGTCCAAATCACGTATTTATCCTTTTTGGAGCAGAATATTTTTGCTATTTAAAGGCACTGTGATGGACTAATGTAATTACATCAAGATGCTGTTGTGACATGTAACAGAGGGTCTGGGCTGCTTGTAATATTCTCCTCCACATTAGATCTGCTGTAGTCCACTGTACTGTCCCCTCTCCCCTCCTGCAGTGATAGTGTGTACATCCCAAATGGCACCCTATTCCTTATATAGTGCACTACTTTTGACTAGAGCCATATGGGAAAATTGTCCCATTTGGGATGAGTCCAGTGTCTTCAGTGGGAAGGAAGGAACTTTTCTTCAGGCTCTGGAAATGTCCGCAATTATTTTTACCTCTTCAGTTTCTCTCTCTCTCTGTCTCGCTCGTTCTCTCTCTCTCCGCACTAAAATTCATTAATACTTTGATTTAAATTTGCTCTGTGTGTAATTAATTAAAATATTACTAAATTAGAATATTCTGTCCTGCTGGAATACATCTCAAGAAGATATTATCAGATATTTGTATTGCACTGGATAACTTGGCAAAGATGAGAAAACTTACTCAAATTACCCTTACATTGCCGTAGCAATTTCTCAGCAGACATCAGGTTATAGTTAGAATTACACATTAACACCACTGCATTATTTATTACAATATGTTAATATCATATTGATTAAGATTGATATAGGTTCTTCAAGTCATTACAGAAAAAGGTAACCGAGTGGGAGGTAGTGGTAACTTCAGAGGGCTTTTGAGAAGTCATTCATTATGAGTTCAATAGTAAAAAGCTGAAATCCACTTTTGGTCAACAGTATGTCTTCGTACTTATATGAAATTATGTCCGTAAATTGTTTTAAAAAAGTATATCCCTTTAATGGAATTCATTTAATTCAAGTACATTTCTAGATTCAAAGTGAGTAGATATTTACATATTAACCCCTGAATGAGATGTGAAATTACTGGGATGACGTGGGTTCCATAATAAACAAGAGAGAGTTAGAGACCATCCACAGGGAACTACCATTCCTTGACACTTTGTCCCTGAGCTCTGAATACGGTTGATGTTTGGTTCACTCACTGGTTACGACAACACTGTAGTCAATCTCATTTAACCCCCTCTAGACTAGGTTCATCATTTACATGAGCTACGTTCATGATTTCAACCAGCCTCTACAGAGGCATGATGTCATGAGGTTTCTATCTCTTCACTGAACCTTTACTCTGTTGGCTCCATTTCATACGGAACACATCATGGGAAATAGGAGACCTCCCAGACTGAGATACAACACATCATGGGAAATAGGAGACCTCCCAGACTGGGATACAACACATCATGGGAAATAGGAGACCTCCCAGACTGAGATACAACACATCATGTGAAATAGGAGACCTCCCAGACTGGGATACAACACATCATGGGAAATAGGAGACCTCCCAGACTGGGATACAACACATCATGGGAAATAGGAGACCTCCCAGACTGGGATACAACACATCATGGGAAATAGGAGACCTCCCAGACTGGGATACAACACATCATGGGAAATAGGAGACCTCCCAGACTGAGATACAACACATCATGGGAAATAGGAGACCTCCCAGACTGAGATACAACACATCATGGGAAATAGGAGACCTCCCAGACTGAGATACAACACATCATGTGAATTAGGAGACCTCCCAGACTGAGATACAACACATCATGGGAAATAGGAGACCTCCCAGACTGAGATACAACACATCATGGGAAATAGGAGACCTCCCGGGCTGACATACAACACATCATGGGAAATAGGAAACCTCATGGCTATGTGTGTTTGCCGTGTTTAATCTCCCCCACTAATGTTCTCTCTTGTGTATGTGAGTGCTGTATTACCTCAGCAGAACACCTGCTATGGGCTTGATGTAGGAGTTCTGCAATAACAGACGGACAATGGATTCCTTGGTTACACACGCCCTGCAGCCTCACAACAGGGGCTTGGTTACACACTGGCACACCCTGATCTGTTTCACCTGTCTTCATGATTGTCTCCACCCCTCTCCAGGTGTCACTCATCGTCCCCATCACCCCCTGTGTATTTATACCTGTGTTCTCTGTCTGTCTGTTGCCAGTTCATCTTGTTTGTTCAAGTCAACCAGTGGGTTTTTTCCCTGTTGGGCCCTGCTTTCCCTCCCATCCTCCTGGTTTTGGTGCTCCTACAGTACCATTGGCTTCAATCTGATTAGTGCTCCTACAGTACCATTGGCTTCAATCTGATCAGTGCTCCCAAATCCCTAGGCTTCAATCTGTTCAGTGCTCCCAAATCCCTTGGCTTCAATCTGATTAGTGCCCCTACAGTACCATTGGCATCAATCTGATCAGTGCTCCTACAGTACCATTGGCTTCAATCTGATCAGTGCTCCTACAGTACCATTGGCTTTAATCTGATTAGTGCTCCTACAGTACCATTGGCTTCAATCTGATCAGTGCTCCTACAGTACCATTGGCTTCAATCTGATTAGTGCTCCTACAGTACCATTGGCTTCAATCTGATCAGTGCTCCTACAGTACCATTGGCTTCAATCTGATTAGTGCTCCTACAATACCATTGGCTTCAATCTGATCAGTGCTCCTACCCTTGGCATCTACAATATCAATATAATGCATGTATCTATGTGTCACCAAAATCAATAATTAATTATATTGAATATCTCTTAATACCTCTTTGTTGTCACTCTGTAGTCTATTGTCATTTGTTTTCTGTAGGCCTTTAAGTTCTCTACTCAAGTCTGCCTGTTCTGTAGGCCCTATAAGTTCTCTACTCAAGTCTGCCTGTTCTGTAGGCCCTATAAGTTCTCTACTCAAGTCTGCCTGTTCTGTAGGCCTTTAAGTTCTCTACTCAAGTCTGCCTGTTCTGTAGGCCTTTAAGTTATCTACTGAAGTCTGCCTGTTCTGTAGGCCCTATAAGTTATCTACTGAAGTCTGCCTGTTCTGTAGGCCCTATAAGTTCTCTACTGAAGTCTGCCTGTTCTGTAGGCCCTATAAGTTATCTACTGAAGTCTGCCTGTTCTCTACTGAAGTCTGCCTGTTCTGTAGGCCCTATAAGTTCTCTACTGAAGTCTGCCTGTTCTGTAGGCCCTATAAGTTATCTACTGAAGTCTGCCTGTTCTGTAGGCCCTATAAGTTCTCTACTGAAGTCTGCCTGTTCTGTAGGCCTTTAAATTATCTACTGAAGTCTGCCAAAAAGCATAATGGGTTCTAAATAACAATATAACAGCACATTGTAGACAATCTTTATCCATGAAAAGTATTTGACAATAAGTAATATACATTACCAGAAATAACCATTTGGTGTCAATCTACTAAATCCGGACTATATAAAGTTGATTTGAACTATTCTAGGGGATACAAAAATGCGATCCGTGTATGTTGTGATATTTTCAGTATCTTTCTTTGGCGAAGCTTGAAGTGGTAGTATGAATAGAGAAGGGGGCGGTAGGGAGAGGAAAATAGAGGAGAGAGGGGGTAGACTGAGGGCGTGCGATACTACTGGAGCATTTAACCGTGGAGGATACAGACAGACTGGTTGGTTGAGGACCGAGAGAGCCGCTGCCTGACTTTCTCCAGTCGCTCGAAGGTTTGTAAAACTACCTATCAATTCATTCTGAGCAACAACAATTTACCATAGCTGGAACACGTTTTGACTTTCCACTTGACTGGTACTGAAACCAGCTAGGGCTACTGGTAGTGCGAACAGAAGTCGAAGATGGAGAAAGGGTTGGGCACGCGATGGTTTCAAGGCGTGTTGAGCTGTTAGTTTCAGCACGGTGTTGTTGGAAGAAGACAAGAGTGCTCATGGTTGTTGCATATTTTGCCCCCCTAATCTCGCCGTAGGTGAGGGGGGATTTTTGTCCTCCTCAAAGCTATTGAGCGCGGTTGAGAAAGGAGAGATGCGTGTGTGTAACGCTGATGTTTTTCCCGGAATGGGCAGTTGTTGTGCAAGCATTAGATAGTCTATTGAGATGCTCTGTTCGATGAGCGATTGGTTTGAACAAAATATTGACATGTCTATTGTGTTGTTTAAGTTGTACATGCATGTTATATGTTGTATGCGTAGACCAAGGTGTTTTTGTTGACGGTGTAGGTTACCAGTCTGTTGAAATGAGCCACATTCAGGTTATGGACACATTAAATATTTGAAGTGATGCTAAATTGATTAGCCAATATATGCATGCTATATGCACTCACAACGTGTGTGTGTGTGTGTGTGTGTGTGTGTGTGTGTGTGTGTGTGTGTGTGTGTGTGTGTGTGTGTGTGTGTGTGTGTGTGTGTGTGTGTGTGTGTGTGTGTGTGTGTGTGTGTGTGTGTGTGTGTGTGTGTGTGTGTGTGTGTGTGTGTGTGCGTGAGAGAGAGAGATAATGTAAACATAAGTAATAATAATAAGCCATTTAGCAGACGCTTTTATCCAAAGCGACTTACAGTCATGTGTGCATACATTCTATGTATGGGTGGTCCCGGGAATCGAACCCACTACCCTGGCGTTACAAGCGCCATGCTCTACCAACTGAGCTACAGAAGGACCACAAGTATACAGACTACAGAAACATCTAGTACACTGGTCCACCAATTAACCCTTGTTGTTGAGAACTGAAGGATGAGTTCAACATTTACAGTCAGTGCCAGTGTTTCACCATTAGCCCACCAATGGTAATACTTTTGACAGTTGCTTGTAGCTGAAAGCAACATCCTCCAGCCATGTAAGTACAGTAGCCTATCAGAGCTTGGAGGCAGCCAACCCTACAGTTCATTCATGCAACCCTCATTCATGTTAAGTGCGAGAACCTTTTGGACAAAGATGCCATAATATGCAGTGAGGTCATATAGAATGCTTTGTTTGCATCCAATGCTAAAATGTTCAAGTAAAACACCTACAGTGTATGTTGTGACAATTTGTATAGCTGTAATATTAGCCTACAGGAAATGCCACACAGGCTTGCCTGTCACCTAGTTGGAAAGAGATTAATTGTCTTGTCAATAGTGGGCTGATGATGACAGATGTGGAGATGGAGAGTTTGATGATTCCTGTGTGAGTTCTATTCTGTCAGCTGAGGAGATAGAGGAGGGGAGAAGGAGAGAGAGGTGGAGAGAGTGAGAGGGGGGAGAGTGAGAGAGGGGAGAAGGTGAGAAAGGGGGAGAGAGTGAGAGGGGGAGAGAGAAAGAGAGAGGGGGAGAGAAAGAAAGAGAGAGGGGGGAGAGAAAGAAAGAGAGAGAGAGAAAAGAGAGGGGGAGAGAGAGATAGAAAGAGGGAGGGGGAGAGCTGCTGAACCACAGAGGACTCAAACTGATGAATTATTAATACAATCTCCCACAGAAATAAACCTCAATCAAGATGTTGTGAGATGTTTATAATGCAATAATGAAAACAATAAAAAACTACTGTTACAATTACCTGGACAAATTGTCCCTGTGATGAGGATGTTACCATGCTGGTTCAAAGGAATTGCCTCGATCTGTATTTCCGTAGCCAGTAGACATATTGTTTGCCAAATGGCACCTTATTCCCTATATAGTGCACTACTTTTTACCAGTGTCCCAAAAGGCACCTTATTCCCTATATAGTGCACTACTTTTGACCAGAGGAGCTGATTGTAATTGAATAGAGCTTCTAGAGCTGAAATGAAACCAGGTAAGTGATAATGATTCTAATCTATCTGAAATGGTATGCTGAAGGTCCCTAAGAACTTCATGGATAGAGATTCTAATCTATCTGAAATGGTATGCTGATGGTCCCTAAGAACTTCATGGATAGAGCTTCTAATCTATCTGAAATGGTATGCTGATGGTCCCTAAGAACTTCATGGATAGAGATTCTAATCTATCTGAAATGGTATGACGATGGTCCCTAAGAACTTCATGCCGGCTCTAAGGATGTTATCTGTGGTCTTATCATTCCTTGCCAGACTTGTCTTGCTGTAAAGTGCCTAGACCCTTGGTACATATATTTGAAAATAAAAATGCACGCACGGAGGTGTACACACACACACACACACACACACACACACACACACACACACACACACACACACACACACACACACACACACACACACACACACACACACACACACACACACACACACACACACACACACACACACAGCACAGTAACACAAATAGTAGTGACATCATATACACGTGCAGACCAGGTGAGATATACAGTTATGATGATGGGTGGTTCAACGATTGTATCCATAAGTAGTTAGCAGCTAAACGCGTGTACGTGACCAATGACATCTGCTAAACGCGTGTATATGACCAATGACATCTACTAAACGCGTGTATATGACCAATGACATCTACTAAACGCGTGTATATGACCAATGACATCTACTAAACGCGTGTACATGACCAATGACATCTACTAAACGCGTGTATATGACCAATGACATCTACTAAACGCGTGTATACGACCAATGACATCTACTAAACACGTGTATACGACCAATGACATCTACTAAACGCGTGTATACGACCAATGACATCTGCTAAACACGTGTATATGACCAATGACATCTACTAAACGTGTGTATATGACCAATGACATCTACTAAACGCGTGTATACGACCAATGACATCTACTAAATGCGTGTACGTGACCAATGACATCTACTAAACGCGTGTATGTGACCAATGACATCTACTAAATGCGTGTACGTGACCAATGACATCTACTAAACGCGTGTATACGACCAATGACATCTACTAAATGCGTGTAAGTGACCAATGACATCTACTAAACGCGTGTATGTGACCAATGACATCTACTAAACGCGTGTATGTGACCAATGACATCTACTAAACGCGTGTATATGACCAATGACATCTACTAAACGCGTGTATACGACCAATGACATCTACTAAACGCGTGTATATGACCAATGACATCTACTAAACGCGTGTACGTGACCAATGACATCTACTAAACGCGTGTACGTGACCAATGACATCTACTAAACGCGTGTACGTGACCAATGACATCTACTAAACGCGTGTATATGACCAATGACATCTACTAAACGCGTGTACGTGACCAATGACATCTACTAAACGCGTGTACGTGACCAATGACATCTACTAAACGCGTGTATACGACCAATGACATCTACCAAACGCGTGTATATGACCAATGACATCTACTAAACACGTGTATATGACCAATGACATCTACTAAACGCGTGTATATGACCAATGACATCTACTAAACACGTGTATATGACCAATGACATCTACTAAACGCGTGTATATGACCAATGACATCTACTAAACGTGTGTATATGACCAATAACATCTACTAAACACGTGTATATGACCAATGACATCTACTAAACGCGTGTATATGACCAATGACATCTGGTAAACGCGTGTACGTGACCAATGACATCTACTAAACGCGTGTATACGACCAATAAATATTTGATTTCACCTCACTAATATTTGCCCTTTTAGTGTTTACAGTAACACTGCTGTTGTTGTTGTTGTTACACTAGGTTTTGCAGATGAGGACGTTGAATCGTTTTGACGGAGGCTAATTAGACCCCACAGTGTAGAGAAGGGGGGGTTCCCCAGGTACCTCTCAGCAGGGGGTCAATAAGACAAGACCCCGCAGGGGTGGGGGGGGTTGTTCAATGAGCTGAAACATTCACATTCTTTCCAACCTTGCAGATAGAAATGTATTGAATAGAACAGCTGACGTGATTTTATCCTTTATTTAAACTAGGCAAGTCAGAACAAAAAAGAACACATTGTTATTTACAATGACGGCCTAACCCAGCCAAAACCCTAACCCGGGCAACGTTGGGCCAATTGTGCACCGCCCTATCCGACTCCCAATCACGGCCGGTTGTGATACAGCCTGGAATCAATCTAGAAGAAAAAGAAATGCACACCTATTTAGGCGAGGTGCTGGCTAGCGGATTAGACAACTTGAAAATACAGGAGAGCCGCACACTCACGGAGCTCAGATGCAAAAATGTAAAATCCAACGTTTCGACAGGCAAGCTGTCTTCATCAGAGTATAATGAGGCTGGAATCAAACCAGGGTCTGTAGTGAAACCTCTAGCACTGAGATGCAGTGCCTTTTAGACTGCTGCTCCACTTGGGAGCCCCTAAATCTGTCTCTTCATTTCTGTCTGATTATTCTGTCATGTTGCTCCCTCCCCAACAGACCCCGGGAACCTGGTTCTATGGTCACTGATAGGCCACTAACAGACCCCGGGAACCTGGTTCTGTGGTCACTGATAGGCCACTAACAGACCCCAGGAACCTGGTTCTGAGGTCACTGATAGGCCACTAACAGACCCCAGGAACCTGGTTCTGTGGTCACTGATAGGCCACTAACAGACCCCAGGAACCTGGTTCTGTGGTCACTGATAGGCCACTAACAGACCCCAGGAACCTGGTTCTGTGGTCACTGATAGGCCACTAACAGACCCCGGGAACCTGGTTCTGTGGTCACTGATAGGCCACTAACAGACCCCAGGAACCTGGTTCTGTGGTCACTGATAGGCCACTAACAGACCCCGGGAACCTGGTTCTGTGGTCACTGATAGGCCACTAACAGACCCCAGGAACCTGGTTCTGTGGTCACTGATAGACCACTAACAGACCCCGGGAACCTGGTTCTGTGGTCACTGATAGGCCACTAACAGACCCCAGGAACCTGGTTCTGTGGTCACTGATAGGCCACTAACAGACCCCGGGAACCTGGTTCTGTGGTCACTGATAGGCCACTAACAGACCCCAGGAACCTGGTTCTGTGGTCACTGATAGGCCACTAACAGACCCCGGGAACCTGGTTCTGTGGTCACTGATAGGCCACTAACAGACCCCAGGAACCTGGTTCTGTGGTCACTGATAGGCCACTAACAGACCCCGGGAACCTGGTTCTGTGGTCACTGATAGGCCACTAACAGACCCCAGGAACCTGGTTCTGTGGTCACTGATAGGCCACTTACCGGCCAGCAGCACTTCGCTTTCTCTCTTCTATTTCACTAGAGGAGGAGGGAACCCCTCGTGGGCTCATTGAACCACTCCCGACAAACAAATTAGCGCCACAGTACAGTACCAGACAGATGACTGAGGGATGTTTTTGAGACCGCTTTAAACATAATTTCTGCTCTTATGCAGAGTAACGCTCTCCTCTAGTCCACAACCATTGTAGAAGCACTGATGTAAAGCAGCTGTTCAAAATTTAAAAGTTCACTCTTAAGAAGGAAATGGAAAAACAGTGCCAAGTCAGTACGTGCCTACTAAGAGTCTGCCCAGTCAGTGCGTGTCTTGCTAGTGAACCTTTTGTTAAAGGGTGCTGGGATTAATGTAAACCCCTGAGTGAATCATGTGTTTGTATCACAATGGGTGTTGCTGATAATCACTTCCCTGACTGACAATAGGCCTCGCTAGGATAGGCCTCGCTAGGATGGGCCTCATGGGCCTCGCTAGGATGGGCCTCGCTAGGATGGGCCTCGCTAGGATGGGCCTCGCTAGGATGGGCCTCGCTAGCTAGGATGGGTCTCTCTAGGATGGGTCTCGCTAGGATGGGCCTCTCTCTGCTAGGATGGGTCTCTTAGGATGGCTCGCTAGGATGGGTCTCGCTAGGATGGGCCTCACTCTGATGGTTTTTGCGAGGATGGGCCTTACTCTGATTTATGGGTCTCACTAGGATGGGCCTCAGTCTGATGGTTTTTGCGAGGATGGGCCTTGGGCCTTTCTAGGATGGGCCTCGCTAGGATGGGCCTCACTCTAGGATGGGCCTTGCTAGGATGGGTTAGGATTCGCTAGGATGGGCATCGGTAGGATGGGCCTCGCTAGGATGGATTTTGCTAGGATGGGCCTCACTCTGATGGGCCTTGCTAGGATGGGCCTCGCTAGGATGGGCCTCGCTAGGATGGGCCTCGCAAGGATGGGTTTCTGCTAGGATGGGCCTCACTCTGATGGGTCTCGCTAGGATGGGCCTCACTGGGCTGATGGGCCTCGCTAGGATGGGCCTCGCTAGGATGGCTCTCGCTAGGATGGGTTTCACTCCTCACTGATGGCTAGGATGGGCCTCACTCTGATGGGCCTCAACCTGATTTATGGGTCTAGGATGGGCCTCACTCTGATGGGACCTTGCTAGGATGGGCCTAGGATGGGCCTCACTGGGCCTCGCTGATGGTTTGGGCTGCAAGGATGGGCCTTACTCTGATTTATTGTTCTCGCTAGGATGGGCCTCGCTTGCTAGGATGGGCCTCGCTACGATAGGCCTCACTCTGGATGGGTCTCGCTAGGATGGGCCTTGCTAGGATGGGTTTCGCTAGGGCCTCGCTAGGATGGGCCTTGCTAGGATGGGCCTTCGCTAGATGGGCCTCGCTAGGATGGGCCTCACTAGGATGGATCGCTAGGATGGGTCTCGCTAGGATGGGCCTCGCTAGGATGGGCCTCACTCTGATGGCTTTCGCTAGGATGGGCCTCGGTAGGATGGGTCTCGCTGGGATGGATTTTGCTAGGATGGGCCTCAACCTGATTTATGGGTCTTGCTAGGATGGGCCTCGCTACGATAGGCCTCACTCTGATGGATCTCGCTAGGATGGGCCTTGCTAGGATGGGCCTTGCTAGGATGGGCCTCGCTAGGATGGGCCTCGCTAGGATGGCTCTCGCTAGGATGGGCCTCGCTAGGATGGGCCTCGCTAGGATGGGCCTCACTCTGATGGCTTTCGCTAGGATGGGCCTCGGTAGGATGGGTCTCGCTGGGATGGATTTTGCTAGGATGGGCCTCAACCTGATTTATGGGTCTTGCTAGGATGGGCCTCGGATGGGCATCGGTAGGATGGGCCTCGATAGGCCTCACTCTGATGGATCTCGCTAGGATGGGCCTTGCTAGGATGGGCCTTGCTAGGATGGGCCTTACTCTGATTTATTGTTCTCGCTAGGATGGGCCTCGCTATGATAGGCCTCACTCTGATGGGTCTCGCTAGGATGGGCCTTGCTAGGATGGGTTTCGCTAGGATGGGCCTCGCTAGGATGGGCCTCGCTAGGATGGGCCTCGCTAGGATGCTAGGATGGCTCTCGCTAGGATGGGCCTCGCTAGGATGGGGGCCTCGCTAGGGTCTTGCTATGGGCCTCACTCTGATGGCTTTGGGCGCTAGGATGGGCCTCGGTAGGATGGGTCTCGCTGGGATGGATTTTGCTAGGATGGGCCTCAACCTGATTTATGGGTCTTGCTAGGATGGGCCTCGCTACGATAGGCCTCACACTGATGGATCTCGCTAGGATGGGCCTTGCTAGGATGGGCCTTGCTAGGATGGGCCTTGCTAGGATGGGTTTCGCTAGGATGGGCCTCGGTAGGATGGGTCTCGCTAGGATGGATTTTGCTAGGATGGGCCTCACTCTGATCGGCCTTGCTAGGATGGGTCTCGCTAGGATGGGCCTCGCTAGGATGGGCCTTGCTAGGATGGGTTTCGCTAGGAGATGGTCTCACTCTGTCTCTCTAGGATGGGCCTTGCTAGGATGGGTTTCGCTAGGATGGGCCTCGCTAGGATGGGCCTCGCTAGGATGGGCCTCAACCTGATTTATGGGTCTTGCTAGGATGGGCCTCGCTACGATAGGCCTCACTCTGATGGATCTCGCTAGGATGGGCCTCGCTAGGATGGGCCTTGCTAGGATGGGCCTTGCTAGGATGGGTTTCGCTAGGATGGGCCTCGGTAGGATGGGTCTCGCTAGGATGGATTTTGCTAGGATGGGCCTCACTCTGATGGGCCTTGCTAGGATGGGTCTCGCTAGGATGGGCCTCGCTAGGATGGGCCTTGCTAGGATGGGCCTCGCTAGGATGGGCCTCGCTAGGATGGGCCTCGCTAGGATGGGTCTCGCTAGGATGGGCCTCGCTAGGATGGGCCTCACTCTGATGGGACTTGCTAGGATGGGCCTTGGTAGGATGGTTCTAGCTAGGATGGATCTCGCTAGGATGGGCCTCACTCTGATGGTTTTTCGAGGATGGGCCTTACTCTGATTTATGGGTCTCGCTAGGATGGGCCTCGCTATGATAGGCCTCACTCTGATGGATCTCGCTAGGAAAGGCCTCGGTAGGATGGTTCTAGCTAGGATGGATCTCGCTAGGATGGGCCTCACTCTGATGGATCTCGCTAGGATGGGCCTCACTCTGATGGATCTCGCTAGGATAGGCCTCACTCTGATGGATCTCGCTAGGACAGGCCTCACTCTGATGGGCCTCACTCTGATGGGCCTCGCTAGGATGGTTCTAGCTAGGATGGATCTCGCTAGGATGGGCCTCCCAAGGATGGGCCTTGCTACGATGGGCCTCGCTACGATTGGCCTCACTCTGGTGGGCCTCGCTACGATGGGCCTTACGTGAGACCTAACAACTGCTGAGTCATATCCTCATCTGGCTGTTTGAACAACCAGGGAGGGAGTTCTCTGATGGGGTGACCAGCTCGTGCCAATTCGCTCCCACATCTTCCCATTGGCCCCTTTCACCCCCCGATCCGTGTTAGCAGACCTGAAGGGTCTGAATATACACTGTATAAGTTCTGACGGGGTGACTGGTAATAGAGATGTACTTCTCCTGTTCCTCCTGCAGCCAGGACACCCACACTCTCACTGCCTCTAGTTGATGTAAGAAGTGGTTGTCCTGGTAACAACCACTTAGACCTGTTGCTACGAAGCTAAACAGAGTGCTGTAGGAGGGAAGACAGCTAGGAAGACAGTTTGGAGCTCTGCACTGAACACAGTTCCAGGCACAGGTGCTGTATCCATTGTTTCTCCCTAAATATTATCACTAGAGTCATCACCCTTTAAAGGAGCATTGCTGAAGAGATGCGGGAGATGCAGTGCCTTAGATCACTGTGCCACTCGGGAGCCTAACGTAAAGAAAATAACTCCAGACAGGTTGTGTTCAGGACAGAGACAATTCACTTTCTGTCAGTTAGATGTTAATAGTTTTGTTTATTTGACAGGGACATTGACAATGTATTACAGATTGTAGCTACAGCTAATTATCATCTATATAAACCTACCAAAACCAACAAACTATGAATTCATTCATATGGTTGCTCACAAATCTCACACCGTGCACACGTCTGATGGAGTTTGCGTTGTGCTTTGCCTTTGTCACTGAAACATCTGTGGGCCTGGTTCAATGCACAACTGACAGGATATTTTTGATACAGCAATAGTTCAACCATCATTCTGCTATGAATTTTGTTTGAAGCCAATTTAGTCTAATTTACTGTTTTGTATGCTCTTGTCTAAACATTTATGCACATCCGATTCATCAGGAAATCATAGACTGGAAATAGGTCAGACAATTAATTTCACACACTGCACTTTTATGCAGAATATAAATAAATATGTATTTTTATCTTATTTATGGATAGGCCTTCATATTCTTCAACATGGACGTGTGCCATGTTGTCACATCATACACCCTATTGTGGCTAAAACCGGGCAGGACAGGACAGGGTAGGACAGGACAGGACAGGGCAGGACAGAGTTGGTCAGGGTAGGATAAGACATGGCAGGGCAGGACAGAGCAGGACAGGGTTGGACAAGGTAGGACAGGACAGGGCAGGACAGAGCAGGACAGGGTTGGTCAGGGTAGGACAGGACAGGGTAGGACAAGGTAGGGAAGGGTAGGACTGGACTGGATAGAAAAGGGATATCTTCACACCCGATAGGGAGGGGAGTGCAGGACAGGATAGGGCAGGGTATAACAGGGTAGGACTGGACTGGGTAGGACAGGGATATCTCCACATCCGATAGGGAGGGGAGGGCAGGACAGGGTAGGGCAGGGTAAGACAGGGTAGGACTGGGTAGGACAGGGATATCTCCACATCCGATAGGGACGGGAGGGCAGGACAGGGTAGGACAGGGTAGGACTGGGTAGGACAGGGATATCTCCACATCCGATAGGGACGGGAGGGTAGGACAGGGTAGGACTGGGTAGGACAGGGATATCTCCACATCCGATAGGGAGGGCAGAACCCTGAGTTTGAATCAATTGTAGATGATGTCAGATCCACTTTGTAAACCAGGGAGGGCTATTTTGAGTGTAACTTAATTACCCCCTTCCATTTCCCCTTACACACACAAACACACACACACACACACACACAGTAAGGCAAGGTCCCCAGACCTTTAACCCAGATGTTGCCAGAGACACAGATTCACTGATGGCACTTATGATAAAATAAAATAAATAATAATAATATGTTTCATTTGCGACTTTTAAGATACCCAAGATATTCATGAAGGTACCCAAATACCAGATACCCAAATCAAATAGCAAATATAAACATGACAATACTAAAAGCAAAGTGAATTACACCTTGGTTGATACGCTGTCAATAATGGCAATGGGTTACAGTCCAGTACTGTTACTAATGGGATACAGTCCAGTACTATTACTAATGGGATACAGTCCAGTACTGTTACTAATGGGTTACAGTCCAGTACTGTTACTAATGGGTTACAGTCCAGTACTGTTACTAATGGGTTACAGTCCAGTACTGTTACTAATGGGTTACAGTCCAGTACTGTTACTAATGGGTTACAGTCCAGTACTGTTACTAATGGGTTACAGTCCAATACTGTTACTAATGGGATACAGTCCAGTACTGTTACTAATGGGTTACAGTCCAGTACTGTTACTAATGGGATACAGTCCAGTACTGTTACTAATGGGTTACAGTCCAGTACTGTTACTAATGGGATACAGTCCAGTACTGTTACTAATGGGATACAGTCCAGTCCAGTACTGTTACTAATGGGATACAGTCCAGTACTGTTACTAATGGGATACAGTCCAGTACTGTTACTAATGGGATACAGTCCAGTACTGTTACTAATGGGATACAGTCCAGTACTGTTACTAATGGGTTACAGTCCAGTACTGTTACTAATGGGATACAGTCCAGTACTGTTACTAATGAGATCCAGTACTGTTACTAATGGGATACAGTCCAGTACTGTTACTAATGGGATACAGTCCAGTACTGTTACTAATGGCATACAGTCCAGTACTGTTACTAATGGGTTACAGTCCAGTACTGTTACTAATGGGATACAGTCCCGTACTGTTACTAATGGGATACAGTCCAGTCCAGTACTGTTACTAATGGGATACAGTCCAGTACTGTTACTAATGGGATACAGTCCAGTACTGTTACTAATGGGTTACAGCCCAGTACTGTTACTAATGGGTTACAGTCCAGTACTGTTATTAATGGGATACAGTCCAGTACTGTTACTAATGGGATACAGTCCAGTACTGTTACTAATGGGATACAGTCCAGTATTGTTACTAATGGGATACAGTCCAGTACTGTTACTAATGGGATACAGTCCAATACTGTTACTAATGGGATACAGTCCAGTATTGTTACTAATGGGTTACAGTCCAGTACTGTTACTAATGGGATACAGTCCAGTCCAGTACTGTTACTAATGGGTTACAGTCCAATCCAGTACTGTTATTAATGGGATACAGTCCAGTACTGTTACTAATGGGATACAGTCCAGTATTGTTACTAATGGGATACAGTCCAGTACTGTTACTAATGGGATACAGTCCAATACTGTTACTAATGGGATACAGTCCAGTATTGTTACTAATGGGTTACAGTCCAGTACTGTTACTAATGGGATACAGTCCAGTCCAGTACTGTTACTAATGGGTTACAGTCCAATCCAGTACTGTTATTAATGGGATACAGTCCAGTACTGTTACTAATGGGATACAGTCCAGTACTGTTACTAATGGGATACAGTCCAGTCCAGTACTGTTACTAATTTGTTACAGTCCAATCCAGTACTGTTACTAATGGGATACAGTCCAGTACTGTTACTAATGGGATACAGTCCAGTACTGTTACTAATGGGATACAGTCCAGTACTGTTACTAATGGGATACAGTCCAGTACTGTTACTAATGGGTTACAGTCCAGTACTGTTACTAATGGGATACAGTCCAGTACTGTTACTAATGGGATACAGTCCAGTACTGTTACTAATGGGATACAGTCCAGTACTGTTACTAATGGGATACAGTCCAGTACTGTTACTAATGGGTTACAGTCCAGTACTGTTACTAATGGGTTACAGTCCAGTACTGTTACTAATGGGTTACAGTCCAATCCAGTACTGCTACTAATGGGATACAGTCCAGTACTGTTACTAATGGGTTACAGTCCAGTACTGTTACTAATGGGATACAGTCCAGTCCAGTACTGTTACTAATGGGATACAGTCCAGTACTGTTACTAATGGGATACAGTCCAGTACTGTTACTAATGGGATACAGTCCAGTACTGTTACTAATGGGATACAGTCCAGTACTGTTACTAATGGGATACAGTCCAGTACTGTTACTAATGGGATACAGTCCAGTACTGTTACTAATGGGTTACAGTCCAGTACTGTTACTAATGGGATACAGTCCAGTCCAGTACTGTTACTAATGGGATACAGTCCAGTACTGTTACTAATGGGATACAGTCCAGTACTGTTACTAATGGGATACAGTCCAGTACTGTTACTAATGGGATACAGTCCAGTACTGTTACTAATGGGATACAGTCCAGTACTGTTACTAATGGGATACAGTCCAGTACTGTTACTAATGGGATACAGTCCAGTACTGTTACTAATGGGATACAGTCCAGTACTGTTACTAATGGGATACAGTCCAGTACTGTTACTAATGGGATACAGTCCAGTACTGTTACTAATGGGAATGTCTAAAAAAAAGCATGAGCTGACACACAACCAATAATGTGTGTAGAGGTGATGACTAATGGTAGTGTCACGCACTGGCCATAGAGAGGCTTTTAGTCTCTATTTTGGTTAGGCCAGAGTGTGATTAGGGTGGGCATTCTAGGGTCTTTATTTATTTTTTTTGGCTGAGTGTGGTTCCCAATCAGAGGCAGTTGTCTATCGTTGTCTCTGATAGGGAATCATACTTAGGCAGCCTTTTCCCCACCTTTTCCCCACCTGTGTTTGGTGGCTAGTTATTTTCTGTTTCGTGTTTTCTGCACCTGACAGAACTGTTTCGTTTTTTTCACTTTGTTATTTTGTTTGAGTGTTTTTTTGAGTAAAAAAGAATCGTGAACACTTTCCACACTGCGTTTTGGTCCACGCCTTTCGACGAGAGACGTAACAGGTAGAGGTGATGAGTAATAGTAGTGAACTATATAATGTGTAGAGGTGCTGACTAATGGTAGTGAACTGTATAATGTGTAGAGATCAGTGATCTTTTCCAAGGGCTCTTTGCGTGAAATTGATTGTATTTCTTTTTTTTTCAAAAGTAGAAGTAAAGCATGTTTTTCTCCATAATGTCGTTGTTGGCGACCAGATGGTACTTCACAGGAAACAGTAATAGATATGTCTTGTATGTCTGCTGATGCCCTCATCCATTAATTACACAACTCTGTGCAATCTGCTTTTAGTAAATGTCATCTTTCATCCGTCGTCTCAATGCTCCTCGAGCAAGAAGTTCGTCCCGTCCTCTCCCTGCAGCTAGCCATGGTGTTCGTCCCGAATGGCACCCTCTTCCCTATATACTGCACTACTTTTAACCCCTAACTTATAGGCCCTAGTCAAAAGTAGTGCACTATAAAGGGAATGGGGCGCCATTTGGGACGCATTCTCTATGTTCTAGTTGAGAGATACATTTTCTTTTGACAGATCACAGTCTCCGTAAACCTATAGAGTAGGGATCAAATCTAATGTGTGGTCCTGTCTGACGATACACCCCGAACAGGGTCAACCAGACAGGATATAACCCCACCCACTTTGCCAAAGCACAGCACCCCACACTACTAGAGGGATATCAACAGACGACCAACTTATTACCCTGGATGAGTATAGCCCATGAAAGATCTCCTCTACCAATCAGCAGTGGTGTAAAGTACTTAAGTAAAAAATACTTTAAAGTACTACTGAAGTAGTTTTTTGGGGGTATCTGTACTTTACTTTACTATTTAGATTTGTTTACTACTTTTCATTTTGCTTCACTAAATTCCTCAAGAAAAGTATGTACTTCATACTCCATATGTTTTCCGTGACACTCAAAAGTATTTGTTACATTTTCAATGGTTAGCAGGACAGAAACATTGTCTAATTCACACACTTATCAAGAGAACATCCCTGGTCATCTCTACTGCCTCTGATCTGGTGGACTCACTAAACACATGATTCCTTTGTAAATTATGTCTGAGTGTTGGAGTGTGCCCTTGGCTATCTGTAAATTATGTCTGAGTGTTGGAGTGTGCCCTTGGCTATCTGTAAATTATGTCTGAGTGTTGGAGTGTGCCCTTGGCTATCTGTAAATTATGTCTGAGTGTTGGAGTGTGCCCTTGGCTATCTGTAAATTATGTCTGAGTGTTGGAGTGTGCCCTTGGCTATCTGTAAATTATGTCTGAGTGTTGGAGTGTGCCCTTGGCTATCTGTAAATTATGTCTGAGTGTTGGAGTGTGCCCTTGGCTATCTGTAAATTATGTCTGAGTGTTGGAGTGTGCCCTTGGCTATCTGTAAATTATGTCTGAGTGTTGGAGTGTGCCCTTGGCTATCTGTAAATTAAAAATAAATGTCAAATGGTGCTGCCTGGTTTGCTTAATATAAGGAATTTGAAAATATACTTTAACTTTTAATGCTTAAGTATATTTTAGCAATTACATTTACTTGTGATACTTAAGTATATTTAAAATCAAATACTTTAACTTTTACTCAAGTAGTATTTTACTGGGTGACTTTCACTTGAGTCATTTTCTATTAAGGTATCTTTACTTTTACTCAAGTCTGACAATTGGTTACTTTTTCCACCACTGACCGCACGACCCCGAGGGGGGCGCAAAGCCAGACAGTAAGATCACATCAGTGACTCAACCCAGTCAATTGATGCACCCCTCTTTGGGACGGCATGGAAGAGCACTAGTAAGCCAGTGACTCAGCCCCCGTAACAGGTGAGATGAGTCTTCAGTAGGACTTAAAGGTTGAGACCGAGTCTGCGTCTCTCACATGGATAGGATATAGAAGGAAGCCCTGCTTAGAAATTCTAGGGACAATGAGGAGGCCTGTGTCTTGTGACCGTAGCGTACGTGTAGGTATGTACGGCAGGACCAAATCAGAGAGATAGGTAGGAGCAAGCCCATGCTTTGTAGGTTAACAGTAAAACCTTGAGGTCAGCCCTAGCCTTAACAGAGTAATATGATCAAATTGTTTGGTTCTCGTCAAGATTCTAGCAGCCGTGTTTAGCACTAACGGATGTTGAATTAGTGCTTTATCCGGGTAGCCATAGAGTAGAGCATTGCAGTAGTCTAATCTGGATGTGACAAAAGCATGGATTAGCTTTTCTGCATCATTTTTGGACAAAACGTTTCTGTTACGAATGTTACCAAGATGGAAAAAAGCTGCCCTTGAAATATTCTTGATATGTTAGTCAAAAGAGAGATCAGGGTCCAGAGTAACGCCGAGGTGCTTCACCGTTTTATTTGAGACGACTGTACAATCATCAAGATTAATTGTCAGATCAAACAGCAGATCTCTTTGTTTCTTGGGATCTAGAACTAGCATCTCTGTTTTGTCCAAGTTCAAATGTAAAAAATGTGCCGCCATCTACTTCCTTATGTCTGAAACACATGCTTCCAAGGAAGGAAATGTTGGGGCTTCACCATGTTTCATCGAAATGTACAGCTGTGTGTAGTCCACATAGCCGTGAATGTTTACATTGTGTTTCCGAATTATATCACAAATAGGTAGAATATAGAGTGAAAATAATAGTGGTCCTAAAATGGAACCTTGAGGACCACCAAAACGTGCCATTGATTTGTCAGAGGACAAACCATCCACGAGACAAACTTTTTATATATTTCTGACAGAAAAAATCTAAACTAAGCAATATCTTGTCCGTGTAGACCAGTTAGGGTTTCCAATCTCTCCAAAAGAATATGGTGATCGAGGGCGTCAAAAGTGGCACTAAAGTCTAGGAGCACCCGGACAGATGCATAGCCTTGGTCTGACACCATTAAAAGGTCATTTCCCACCTTCACAATTGCAGTCTCAGTACTATGGTGGAGTTTTAAAACCAGACTGGGGCGTTTCGTATACAACTTTGTCTTCAACAGCTTTTTTGAAACAAATTGAGAGGAATGGGAGATCCGATATAGGATGATAGTTTTGGAAATTTTCTGGGTCAAAGTTTGACTTTTTCAAGAGAGGCTTTATTCCTACCACTTTTAGTGAGTTTGGTACACATCTGGAGGATAGGGTGCAGTTTATTATGTTCAACATAGGAGGGCCAAGGAGGGGGTCTAGGGGGGCCAAGGAGGGGGTCTAGGAGGGCCAAGGAGGGGGTCTGGAAGGGCCAAGGAGGGGGTCTGGAAGGGCCAAGGAGGGGGTCTGGAAGGGCCAAGGAGGGGGTCTGGGAGGGCCAAGGAGGGAGTCTGGAAGGGCGTCTTGGAATCTTTGGGTTGGTCGGAGAATTTATGGTGTGGCTTTTGATTATCCTTGGTTTGGGTCTGAGCAGATTATTTGTTGCGATTGCAAACATAATTAGATAGTGGTCCGATAGTTCAGGATTATTAGGAAAAACAATTAGATCCACAATATTTATTCCATGGGAACTATATCCAGGTTATGACTGTGACAATGTGTAACGGTTTTCTTCTGGTGAAAGAGAGGCGGACCAAAATGCAGCATGGTTATTTTTGTACATCTTTAATAGAGCTGAAAATACAACAATTCTACAAAAACAAGAAACATGAAAAAACCGAAACAGTCCTATCTGGTGCCACAAACACAAAGACAGGAACAATCACCCACAAAACCCAACACAAAACAGGCTACCTAAATATGGTTCCCAATCAGAGACAATGACTAACACCTGCCTCTGATTGAGAACCATATCAGGCCAAACATAGAAATAGACAAACCAGACACACAACATAGAATGCCCACCCAGCTCACGTCCTGACCAACACTAAAACAAGGAAAACACACAAGAACGATGGTCAGAACGTGACACAATGTGTAAGGCTGGAGACATTTTGGACAAAACCCAATGAGTTGATGATGGCGCCGAAAGCCTTGGAGTGGGTCTTTTGGACTTTTCCACGTGAATATTGAAGTCACTAAAAAGTAGAATATTATCTGCCATGACTACGGGGTCCGATAGAAATTCAGGGAACTCAGTGAGAAACGCAGTATATGGCCCAGGAGGCCTGTAAACAGCAGCTATAAAAAGTGTTTGAGTAGGCTGCATTGATTTCATGGCTAGAAGCTCAAAAGACGAAAACACAGTCTTTTTTTCCTCCATCAATTGAAATTCGCTATCGTAAATGTTAGCAACACCTCTGCCTTTGTGGGATGCAGTGGGGCTATGGTCACTAGTGTAACCAGGAGGAGAGGCCTCATTTAAACACAGTAAATTCATCAGGCTTGAGCCATGTTTCAGTCAGGCCAATCACGTTAAGGTTATGATTAGTTAATTGATTATGACTACCTTGGCAGTGAGGGATCTAACATTTAAGTAGGTCTATTTTGAGATGTGAGATATTATCCAATCTTTTCAATAATGACAGGAATGGAGGAGGTCTTGATTCCAGTGAGATTGCTAAATCGAACACAGCCATGTTTAGTTTTGCCCGACCTAAATCGAGGCACAGACATGGTCTCAATGGGGATAGCAGAGCTGACTACACTGTCTGTGCTAGTGACAGACCCCACTAAACTGGCAGGCAGTTTTCAACCAGTGATTGAGTTGTGAGACTCTGCTGTGGAGCTCATCACTCCCCCTAACTGGGAGGGGGCCAGAGACTCTGCTGTAGAGCTCATCACTCCCCCTAACTGGGAGGGGGCCAGAGACTCTGCTGTAGAGTTCATCACTCCCCTAACTGGGAGACAATTACTCGATGCCGACACATCTTTCTAGCAAAGTTACACGCTGAAGTTATGTTGCGCTTGGTGACCTCTGACTGTTTCATCCTAACATTATTGGTGCCGACGTGAATAACAATATCCCTGTTCCATCTACACTCACCAACTTGGGCAACATTGAACGGGGGTGGGGACCACAAGAAAAACAGAACTCATCATGAGGGGCCGCAGTGGCTTGTGGGTCTGCGTACCATCATCCATTCCCTCCTGGTATACATGAGAGAGCAGAGACGGCATCCTTTCTTCTATTTCTGTCGTTACTTTTGTTATGAAAGGGAGCAATATTGACACAGGGAGCAATTTAGTAAAAAATACAGTTACCCGACATGACATTTACTTACACTTACAAATGCTGCATGGATTCCGTGTCTTCAAAGTTTTGTTGAAGCCAATTACATTTCATGTTTGGAAAATTGGAAATTCTATCTGCATTGAAAGAGCCCCATGCCAAATTTTACTTGAATTAAATTGAATATTTGGTGTTTTGCAGAATTTAATTACTCTCAGCTCCTTCTATGGGTGAATAGAAACTCATATGAACAGATGCCTTATTCATATCGTAATAGCCCCAGAATTACATAGAACGCAGAATTATAGGATCTCTATGGTAAAAATATGCTTAATTGATTTAGAATGCAGTGCCTATTACTTTACTTGAAATAATTTATTAAATCACATATTTTATTTACATGCTATACATTTTCTACGTTCTGAGTCGCCACCCAAATGAGACCGTAATATCCCAGGCTGATTATTTCCAAAGAAAAATGTAATGGAACCATGTAATCTTCTCCTACCAGTTAGAGGCTGAGGGCATCATTTATCACCATAGACC
Source organism: Oncorhynchus gorbuscha (assembly GCF_021184085.1). NCBI lineage: Eukaryota > Metazoa > Chordata > Actinopteri > Salmoniformes > Salmonidae > Oncorhynchus > Oncorhynchus gorbuscha. The sequence continues at coordinate 8,825,129 of NC_060195.1, read as the reverse complement.
CCATATGAATAAATCCTGGGAAAAGTGTCAGAGGAAGGGATGGGGATGTTGAGAGCAGAGCTGGACTCCATACTAGCTTTAATTAGGGTTTCACAGCAAAGCTATTGTTTTTCTGAGGCCTAGATTCAATCAGATCACCCGCATAGCTGATGTTTTGGCGGTGTCGTAGGTGTAACTGTGTTGGGAGCTGTCAAATCGGTGAGCAGCTGCTCTTGTGACAAGAACCAAAAACAATTGATCATATTACTCCAGTGCTAGCCTCCCTACACTGGCGTCCTGTCGAGGCTAGGGCTGATTTCAAGGTTTTACTGCTAGCCTACAAAGCATTGCATGGGCTTGCTCCTACCTATCTCTCTGATTTGGTCCTGCAGTACATACCTACACGTACGCTACAGTAACAATACGCAGGCCTCTTTATTGTTCCTATAATTTCTAAGTAAACAGCTGGAGGCAGGACTATAGCTCCATTGTTATGGTACAATCTGCCTACCCATGTGAGAGACGCAGACTCGGTCTCAACCTTTAAGTCTTTATTGAAGACTCATCTCTTCAGTGGGTCCTATGATTGAGTGTAGTCTGGTCCAGGGGTTTGAAGGTGAACTGAAAGGCACTGGAGTAACGAACCACCCTTGCTGTCTCTGCCTGGCCGGTTCCCTTCTCTCCACTGGGATTCTCTGCCTCTAACCCTATTACAGGGGCTGAGTCACTACCTTACTGGTGCTCTGTCATGCCGTCCCTAGGAGGGGTGCATCACTTGAGTGGGTTGAGTCTCTGACGTGATCTTCCTGTCCGGGTTGGCACCCCCCTCGGGTTTGTGCCATGGGGAGGTCTTCGTGGGTTATATTTGGCCTTGTCTCAGGGTAGTAAGTTGGTGGTTGAAGATCAAATCAAATCAAATCCAATGTTATTTGTCACATACACATGGTTAGCAGATGTTAATGTGAGTGTAGCGAAATGCTTGTGCTTCTAGTTCTGACAATGCAGTAATAACCAACATGTAATCTAGCTAACAATTCCAAAACTACTACCTTATAGACACAAGTGTAAGGGGATAAAGAATATGTACATAAAGATATATGAATGAGTGATGGTACAGAGCGGCATAGGCAAGATACAGTAGATGGTATTGAGTGCAGTATATACATATGAGATGAGTATGTAAACAAAGTGGCATAGTTAAAGTGGTTAGTGATACATGTATTACATAAAGATGCAGTAGATGATATAGAGTACAGTATATACGTATACATATGAGATGGATAATGTAGGGTATGTAAACATTATATTAGGTAGTATTGTTTAAAGTGGCTAGTGATATATTTTACATAATTTCCCATCAATTCCCATTATTAAAGTGGCTGGAGTTGAGTCAGTGTGTTGGCAGCAGCCACTCAATATTAGTGGTGGCTGTTTAACAGTCTGATGGCCTTGAGATAGAAGCTGTTTTTCAGTCTCTCGGTACCAGCTTTGATGCACCTGTACTGACCTCGCCTTCTGGATGATAGCGGGGTGAACAGGCAGTGGCTCGGGTGGTTGTTGTCCTTGATGATCTTTATGGCCTTCCTGTGACATCGGGTGGTGTAGGTGTCCTGGAGGGCAGGTAGTTTGACCCCGGTGATGCGTTGTGCAGACCTCACTACCCTCTGGAGAGCCTTACGGTTGTGGACAGAGCAGCTGCCATACCAGGTGGTGATACAGCCCGACAGGATGCTCTTGATTGTGCATCTGTAGAAGTTTGTGAGTGCTTTTGGTGACAAGCCGAATTTCTTCAGCCTCCTGAGGTTGAAGAGGCGCTGCTGCGCCTTCTTCACAATGCTGTCTGTGTGGGTGGACCAATTCAGTTTGTCTGTAAAACTTACTACCCTCTCCACTACTGTTCCATCGATGTGGATAGGGGGGTGTTCCCTCTGCTGTTTCCTGAAGTCCACAATCATCTCCTTATTTTGTTGACGTTGAGTGTGAGGTTATTTTCCTGACACCACACTCCGAGGGCCCTCACCTCCTCCCTGTAGGCCGTCTCGTCGTTGTTGGTAATCAAGCCTACCACTGTTGTATCGTCCGCAAAGGATTGAGTTGGAGGCGTGCGTGGCCACGCAGTCGTGGGTGAACAGGGAGTACAGGAGAGGAACACCACTAACAGACTTAAAACTTTGTATGTAGGTGTCTTTCCTCATGCTGAACAGATTTGCCAAAGTTTTAAGTCTGTTGGTGGTGTTCAAAGTCAGGGGTCGCAGAGGGACTGCAGTGGGGTCGTAAAATACAGTATATACACTATATATACAAAAGTATGTGGACACCCCTTCAAATGAGTGGATTTGGCTATTTCAACAACACTCGTTGTTGACATGTGTATAAAATCGAGCAAACAGCCATGCAATCTCCCTGGAAAATCATTGGAAGTGGATCCATTCGGATAGATTTTCCTCCATCTTGGATATAAAATTTTAAAAATACGATGTATTTTCATGAACCATAAGTTCAAATTGATACCAAAGCTAAGGGATTGGTTTAAGAGATGACTGAGTTATTGATAAATCAACCAATCAAATTTTACGTGTCCATTTAAATCCTTTGTAAATCCACTTCACAGGGGCCTATCAATGTGAAACATTTTAGAGTCATCAAGCTTGGCATTATATATATTATATATATATATATATATATATATATATATATATATATATATATATATATATATATATATATATATATATATTTTTAAATATATATATATAATATTTTTAAATATGGTCTGGATTAACTTCCTGGGGTTGTACAGTCAACAACCATCTACACTTGCATAGAGTTCTACTCTATATCAACAAGCAAGCAGAACATGAAAAGCCCTCTATTCTAATGTAGTTGGTTGACTGCTATTTAAGGAGATGCCGTGTCCAGATGAATAGTAGCAGGGGCTAATGCACTGAAAGCACTCAGCTCAGTGCTGATGCCCTATAGAATATGGTTACGTCCCAAATGGCATCCTATTCCCTACATAGTGCACTACTTTTGATCAGATCCCTAACAGTAGTGCACTGTATAGGGAATGAGGTTCCATTTGGGACGCAAGCCTACATCTCTACATCTGTTGCCTGGAGCTAATCAAGACAACTGTGTGTTTATGGACATGAGGCTCTTCTCTTAACCCCCCTGGGTTTCAAGCATCCTTAACCCCCCTGGGTCTCAAGCATCCTTAACCCCCTGGATTTCAAGCACCCTTAACCCCCCTGGGTCTCAAGCATCCTTAACCCCCTGGGTCTCAAGCATCCTTAACCCCCTGGGTCTCAAGCATCCTTAACCCCCTGGGTCTCAAGCATCCTTAACCCCCCTGGGTTTCAAGCATCCTTAACCCCCCTGGGTCTCAAGCACCCTTAAATCAAATCAAATCAAATCACATTTATTTATATAGCCCTTCGTACATCAGCTGATATCTCAAAGTGCTGTACAGAAACCCAGCCTAAAACCCCAAACAGCAAACAATGCAGGTGTAAAAGCACGGTGGCTAGGAAAAACTCCCTAGAAAGGCCAAAACCTAGGAAGAAACCTAGAGAGGAACCGGACTATGTGGGGTGGCCAGTCCTCTTCTGGCTGTGCCGGGTAGAGATTATAACAGAACATGACCAAGATGTTCAAATGTTCATAAATGACCAGCATGGTCAAATAATAATAAGGCAGAACAGTTGAAACTGGAGCAGCAGCACAGTCAGGTGGACTGGGGACAGCAAGGAGCCATCATGTCAGGTAGTCCTGGGGCACGGTCCTAGGGCTCAGGTCCTCCGAGAGAGAGAAAGAAAGAGAGAATTAGAGAGAGCATATGTGGGGTGGCCAGTCCTCTTCTGGCTGTGCCGGGTGGAGATTATAACAGAACGTGGCCAAGATGTTCAAATGTTCATAAGGTGAATGCACCAATTTGTAAGTCGCTCTGGATAAGAGCGTCTGCTAAATGACTTAAATGTAAATGTAAATGTTCATAAATGACCAGCATGGTTGAATAATAGTAAGGCAGAACAGTTGAAACTGGAGCAGGAGCATGGCCAGGTGGACTGGGGACAGCAAGGAGTCCTCATGTCAGGTAGTCCTGGGACATGGTCCTAGGGCCCAGGCCAGTTGAAACTGGAGCAGCAGCATGGCCAGGTGGACTGGGGACAGCAAGGAGTCATCATGTCAGGTAGTCCTGGGGCATGGTCCTAGGGCTCAGGTCCTCCGAGAGAGAGAAAGAAAGAGAGAAGGAGAGAATTAGAGAACGCACACTTAGATTTACACAGGACACCGAATAGGACAGGAGAAGTACTCCAGATAAACAAACTGACCCTAGCCCCCCGACACATAAACTACTGCAGCATAAATACTGGAGGCTGAGACAGGAGGGGTCAGGAGACACCCCCCTGGGTCTCAAGCACCCTTAACCCCCCTGGGTCTCAAGCACCCTTAACCCCCCTGGGTCTCAAGCACCCTTAACCCCCTGGGTTTCAAGCATCCTTAACCCCTGGGTTTCAAGCACCCTTAACCCCCTGGGTTTCAAGTTAACCCCCTGGGTCTCAAGCATCCTTAACCCCCTGGGTCTCAAGCATCCTTAACCCCCCTGGGTCTCAAGCACCCTTAACCCCCCTGGGTCTCAAATATAGAGTATTCTTTAGTATTTTAACACAGGAGAGTACCTTAGTATTGATCCTGGCTGTTCTGGGGAATGGGATTGTCTTTCAAAGGGGGGACCAGAGGGACATCTAGGAGGTGAAATATCCAGCAGCGCCAATGTTTTACTGTAGCAGGAAATCTACTCTGTTCTAATAGAGCTCAGTGATGAGATACTGTAAGCAGGAAATCTACTCTGTTCTAATAGAGCTCAGTGATGAGATACTGTAAGCAGGAAATCTACTCTGTTCTAATAGAGCTCAGTGATGAGATACTGTAAGCAGGAAATCTACTCTGTTCTAATAGAGCTCAGTGATGAGATACTGTAAGCAGGAAATCTACTCTGTTCTAATAGAGCTCAGTGATGAGATACTGTAGCAGGAAATCTACTCTGTTCTAATAGAGCTCAGTGATGAGATACTGTAAGCAGGAAATCTACTCTGTTCTACATAGATATAGACTCCACAACATAGAGATTGATACATCTTTATGCTCTACAACCCCACACACGCACACACACACACACACATACACACACCCTACCGTCTCAACCATACATAGCCACTCTCCATATCCTTTGTCAACATCTTCCAGTAAACTGTTTTGTCTTTTATTGTTCCTTTCTCTCCTTTCTCTCTCCTCTCTCTCTCCTTTCCATTTCCTCTCTTTTCTCTCCTTTCCTCTCCTCTCTCCTTTCCTCTCCTTTCCATTTCCTCTCTCCTCTCTCTCTCGCTTCCATTTCCTCTCTTTTCTCTCCTTTCCTCTCCTCTCTCCTTTCCTCTCCTTTCCATTTCCTCTCTCTCTCCTTTCCCTTTCCATTTCTCTCTCTCTCTCCTTTCCTCTCTCCTCCTTTCCTCTCCTCTCTCTCCTCTCACTCCTCTCTCGCTCTTTTCTCTCTCCTCTCCTCTCCTTTCCCCCCTTCTCCTCTCTCTCCTTTCTTCTCCTTTCTTCTCCTTTCTCTCTCCACTCTCTCCTTCTCTCTCCCACTCTCTCCCTTTCTCTCTCCTCTCCTCTCCTTTCCCCCCTTCTCCACTCTCTCCTCTCTCTCCTCTCTCTCCTCTCTCTCCACTCTCTCCTTTCTCTCTCCACTCTCTCCGTTCTCTCTCCTCTCTCTCATTTCTCTCCTTTCCTCTCCTTCTCTCTCCTTTCTCTCTCCTTTCTCTCTCCTTTCTCTCTCCTATCTCCTTTCTCTCTCCTTCCCTCTCCTCTATCCTCTCTCTCCTCTCCTATCTCCTTTCTCTCTCCTTCCCTCTCCTCTATCCTCTCTCTCCTCCTCTCCTCTCTCTCCTTTCTCTCTCCTTTCTCTCTCCTCTCTCTCCTATCTCTCCTCTCTCCACAGCTTGGATCAAGAGGTAAACACTCACACAGACTGTGGAAGGCAACAGAGATCTGGTAAAGAAGGGGCGGCTACATGCACAGTTGTGTTTGTCTGTAGAAGACCAGAGTATCAGAAGGAACCATGAATTTTGTGATGAAGCAAGCCTTAGGTGGTAAGTACTGTATACACTGCTATATTTGAACGTGTCAATATTATGGACTGAACATCTGTTTGCCATGCGATCTGATGTTTGTACTCAGGGGAGCACGTACCTCTTTACATCTTGATCTTTGTATCAAAGTACAAATGTATTGCTCTAGAAAATACAAACTGAATTTGGATTTGGAAGAACTGCTAAACTATAAACAAATCAAACAAGCTGCCTGGTAAACTTATTGTAGACAATATACTATAATGTAAAGCAATGATCACTAACAAGGAAATAAACGGTCACAATTTATGGCCAGTTTCTGGTTTTAGGACTCAGATGGAAGCAATAGTCAACTCAACCTATAGACTCAGATAGTCCTCCATCATTTATATCTATATGCTGTGTAGATTAACTTGTCACTGTGGATGAACTCTGGCTCAAGGTCAATGCATTGTTAAAATCAACATCCTGATTGGGATTAATCAGTGGGAAGACTATGGGTAGTCAAATTAAAAGTATACCTCGTCTGTCAATCCTAATCCCCCCTCTCCTCTGACAGGCTTGGAGCAAATTGCCTTTCTGGAAGAGGCTGTGGCCATGCGGTGCCCTTTCATTTGGTTGGTCTGGCCTGGGTGCAGAATGTAATTTCATTGGGCTGGGAATGGGGAATTGATGGGGGCCCGATGTTGCAGCTGGGGACTGGGGGGGATGGGGGACTGGTGGGCCGGGGACTGGGTGGCTGGGGTTGTTCCCGTGAGGGCTGGAGGTCTGGGGGACTGGGAGACTGGAGGGCCAGGGGAGTGAGGGTCTTGGAGACTGGGGGTGGTGGGGGACTGGGTGGCTGGGGTTGTGCTGGAGGTCTGAGGGATTGGGAGACTGGTGGGCCCGGGGACTGAGGGGCTTGGGGACTGGGGGGATGGGGGACTGGTGGGCCGGGGGACTGGGTGGCTGGGGTTGTGCTGGAGGTCTGGGGGACTGGGAGACTGGTGGGCCGGGAGACTGGGGGGCTTTCTTCAGATAAGACTTTAAAATATTCTAAATGGAGAGTTAGGTACTATAAGGTTCTATCTACATTTTTGTCAAAATGAAGTTATTGACATAACCATTTTCTGTTCAATGTTCTCTTCCTACAGTATATAGTACTCTAAATACCTTAATTCATGTTGTTAAGTTCAAAAGAATACAATATGAAAATTACTGACACCATTCAAACCAATGGGCTCCTGAGTGGCGCAGCAGTCTAAGGCACTGTCTCTCAGTGCTAAAGGCGTCACTACAGACACCCTGGTTCGATTCCAAGTTCTATCACAACCGGCCGTAATTGGGAGTCCCATCGGGCGGAGTGTCAATTGGCCCAGCGTCGTTCAGGTTTGGCCGGTGTAGGCCATCATTGTAAATAAGAATTTGTTCTTAACTGACTTGCCTCCATATATATTTTTTTATTTTTATTTAAAGCCAATTATCTCAGATTCATCATTTTGCAAATATAACCTTTTAGTCCCAAGATCTCAATGTCTAAATAGTACATTCTAAATAGTACATTCTAAATAGTCAATCTAAATAGTACATTCTAAATAGTACATTCTAAATAGTACATTCTAAATAGTACATTCTAAATAGTACAATCTAAATAGTACATTCTAAATAGTACATTCTAAATAGTACATTCTAAATAGTACATTCTGAATAGTACATTCTGAGCAATAACATAAAGTCCTATTTTCCCACTTCTCTATCACATTTAGCTTTGACTGATATCATTGGAAATAAACTGGATGTGATGTGTTGCTTGCATCCACCATCTCACACAGATCTCCGTATGGATCCTAGCCTCTGGCATGGGATTGCTTTGCATCGCTGCATGGTTAATTAGATATTGGTTCATCGGGCTCTCTGACTGACCACAATAGATTAGCAGGGAGTGCTATTTGCGTGCCTGTTTCAATCAGCCTCCAGACAGACAGACAGACAGGCGGCCGAGCAGTAACTACAGCAGGTCATAACATGGAGAGAAGACTAAAGCCCTGTTTATATCTGGGTCTAACATGTATCCTTTGTCCTAACATGCATCCTTTGTCCTGAACTCATCCACATTCTGATTGTGGACACATTTTCAGACAGGTGTAGATGTTTAACAGATGCATTATGATCTGATTGTGATCAGATCTTCCTGACCACCTCTGGAGGTGAAAACCTTTAAATCATCATTGTCTCGCCTTCTAAAATCATTGGTGGCACCATTGACTTATGGCATCAATATGTGTCTTCAAATAAATAATTCAGACTCTTTGCTATGAGACTCGAAATCAAGCTCAGGTGCATCCTGTTTCCATTGATCATCCTTGAGATGTTTGTACAACTTGATTAGAGCCCGCTTGTGGTAAATTCAATTGATTGGACATGATTTGGAAAGGCACACACCTGTCTGTATAAAGGTCCCACAGTTGACAGTGCATGTCAGAGCATTGGATGGTGTCGAGGCACAAATCTGGGGAAGGGTACCAAAAACATTCTGCAGCATTGAAGGTCCCCAAAGAACACAGTGGCCATCATTCTTAAATGGAAGAAGTTTGGAACCACCAAGACTCTTCCTAGAGCTGGTCGCCCGACCAAACTGAGCAATCAGGGGAGAATGGCCTTGGTCCAGGAGGTGACCAAGAACCTGATGGTCACTCTGACAGTGCTCCAGAGTTCCTCTGTGGAGATGGGAGAACCTTCCAGAAGGACAACCATCTCTGCTGCACTCCACCAATCAGGCCTTGAAGTTTGCCAAGAGGCACCTAAAGACTCTCAGACAATGAGAAACAATATTCTCTGGGCTGATGAAACCAAGCTTGAACTCTTTGGCCTGAATGCCAAGTGTCACGTCTGGATGAAACCTGGCACCATTGCCACGGTGAAGCATGGTGGTGGCAGCATCATGCTGTGGGGATGTTTTTCAGCGGCGGGGACTGGGCGACTAGTCGGGATCAAGGGAAAATATGAATGGAGCAAAGTACAGAGAGATCCTTGATGAAAACCTGCTCCAGAGCGCTCAGGACTTCCGGACCTCACAGACTGGGGCAAATGTTCACCTTCCAACAGGACAACGACCCTAAGGACGCAACCAAGACAACACAGGAGTGGCTTCGGGACAAGTCCATGAATGTCCTTGAGTGGCCCAGCCAGAGCCTTGAACCCGATTTAACATCTCTGGAAGGAGACTTAAAAATAGCTGTGCAGCGACGCTCCACATCCAACTTGACAGAGTTTGAGAGGATCTACAGAGGGGAATGGGAGAAACTCCCCAAATTCAGGTGAGCCAAGCTTGTTGCGTTATACCCAAGAAGACACAAGGCTGTAATCGCTGCCAAAGTTCCTTCAACAAAGTACTAAGTAAAGGGTCTGAATACCTCTACTTTTGTACATTTTGCAAACATTTCTAAACCTGTTTTCACTTTTTCATTATGGGGGGGGCATTGTGATGTCATTATGGGGCAATGTGATGTCATTATGGGGCATTGTTTGTAGATTGAGCTTTTTAAACATTTTATTTAATACATTTTAGAATAAGGCTGTAACGTAACAAATGTGGAGAAAGTCAAGGGGTCTGAACTCTTTCTGAGGGCACTGTAGATGTCCCAGATGGAACCCTATTCCCTATATAGTGCACTACTTTTGACCAGGTCTCATAAGTCTCTGGTCAAAAGAAGTGCACTATGTAAGAAATAGGGTGCCCCTAACTACAGTACATCTTCATGAGCTCTTCGTGATACTGGTGATCATTTTAAAAAGTTCATCCCAAAGTGTCCAACATTTAAGTTCATCATTTAAATGATTTACCAATGAGGGCCATCCATTATTCAAATGAGCCCCCCCCCCCCCAATCCCTAACAAATTATTCAGCAGCGCCAGTGTTCCGACTAGCAGACTGTGGAAGCCGATGGGCCATGTTCCCTGTTTTCTCTCTCTCTCTCTCTCTCTCTCTCTCTCTGTCTGTCTGTCTGTCTGTCTGTCTGTCTGTCTGTCTGTCTGTCTGTCTGTCTGTCTGTCTGTCTGTCTGTCTGTCTGTCTGTCTGTCTGTCTGTCTGTCTGTCTGTCTGTCTGTCTGTCTGTCTGTCTGTCTGTCTCTCTCTGTCTCTGTCTCTCTCTGTCTCTCTCTGTGTCTCTCTGTGTCTCTGTCTCTCTGTGTCTCTGTCTCTCTGTCTCTCTGTGTCTCTGTCTCTCTCTCTCGCTCTCTGTGTCTCTCTCTCTGTGTCTCTCTCTGTGTCTCTCTCTCTGTGTCTCTCTCTGTGTCTCTCTCTGTGTCTCTCTCTGTCTCTCTCTGTCTCTCTCTCTCTGTCTCTCTCTGTCTCTCTCTGTCTCTCTCTGTCTCTCTCTGTCTCTCTCTGTCTCTGTCTCTGTCTCTGTCTCTGTCTCTGTCTCTCTCTGTCTCTGTCTCTGTCTCTGTCTCTCTCTGTCTCTGTCTCTCTCTGTCTCTCTCTGTGTCTCTCTGTGTCTCTGTCTCTCTGTGTCTCTGTCTCTCTGTCTCTCTGTGTCTCTGTCTCTCTCTCTCGCTCTCTGTGTCTCTCTCTCTGTGTCTCTCTCTGTGTCTCTCTCTCTGTGTCTCTCTCTGTGTCTCTCTCTGTGTCTCTCTCTGTGTCTCTCTCTGTCTCTCTCTGTCTCTCTCTCTCTGTCTCTCTCTGTGTCTCTGTCTCTCTCTGTCTCTCTCTGTCTCTCTCTGTCTCTCTCTGTCTCTCTCTGTGTCTCTGTCTCTCTCTGTCTCTCTCTGTCTCTGTGTCTCTGTCTCTCTCTCTGTCTCTCTCTCTGTCTCTCTCTCTGTCTCTCTCTCTGTCTCTCTCTCTCGCTCTCTGTGACTCTCTCTCTGTGTCTCTCTCTCTGTGTCTCTCTCTGTGTCTCTGTCTCTGTCTCTCTCTGTGTCTCTGTCTCTGTGTCTCTGTCTCTCTCTGTCTCTCTCTGTCTCTGTGTCTCTGTCTCTCTGTCTGTCTCTCTCTCTCTCTCTCTGTGTCTGTCTCTCACTAGACTAGACAAAACATGTTGTCTAAGGGTTACTTATGGTGATTCATAAGAGGTGACACCCAGTCTGGGACAAACCATCCTCTGAATGTATCAAACAAGAGTTTTGTGAGATTATACAATAAAGGAATGACCATCAAGAGCAAAGGGTGTATGAAGGGAGGCCACTCTAGCTCCAAAAATGCATTATTTGTGTGCAAGGAAAATGAGTGACCCAACTACTAACGTAATGTTATAGGACAAGCTGGACACATGAGATGGGGAAGATGACACATGACAGTGATATCCAATGGAGAGAGACTGTCTCTCTTAACAGTCTAATTGAATGATAACATGTTTACCTTAGGACTCCCGAGTGGCGCAGCAGTTTAAGGCACTGGATCTCAGTGCTTGAGGCGTCACTACAGACACCATGGTTCGAAATCCAGGCTGTATCACAACCGGCCGTAATTGGGAGTCCCAAGGGAGACGCACAAGTGGCCCAGTGTCGTCTGGGTTTGGCCGGGGTAGGCCGTCATTGAAAATAAGAATTTGTTCTTAATTGACTTGCCTAGTTAAATAAATGTTAAAATAAAAGTACATTTGACACGTAGAACCACAGCTACACCTTTATCTAAAGGCCCAATACAGCCATTTTAATCTCAATATCAAATCATTTCTGGGTAACAGTGATGAACCTTACTGTGATTATTTTCAAATAAAATGGTCAAAAATAAACAAAAATAGCTTCTTAGCAGAAAGCAATTTCTCAAGCAATAATTTTGCTAGGACAGTCTGGGAGTGGTCTGAGTGAGGAGGGTAAAACTGAAAACTAGCTGTTATTGGCAGATAAGTTTTGAACTCTCTTTCTTATTGGTCTATTAACTAAATTTACCGACTGGTGATGTCACCCGACAGGCCAAAACTTCATCCCACCAAAAAAAGGCAGAAATTTCAGGCATTTTTTTCAAGCACTGAAAGGGCATTATCATCATTTTCACAATTTCACAGTATCATTCCAACCTTATAGTGTGGAAATATACACTGCTCAAAAAAATAAAGGGAACACTTAAACAACACAATGTAACTTCAAGTCAATCACACTTCTGTGAAATCAAACTGTCCACTTAGGAAGCAACACTGATTGACAATAAATTTCACATGCTGTTGTGCAAATGGAATAGACAACAGTTGGAAAGTATAGGCAATTAGCAAGAGACCCCCAATAAAGGAGTGGTTCTGCAGGTGATAACCACAGACCACTTCTCAGTTCCTATGCTTCCTGGCTGATGTTTTGGTCACTTTTGAATGCTGGTGGTGCTTTCACTCTAGTGGTAGCATGATACGGAGTCTACAACCCATACAAGTGGCTCAGGTAGTGCAGCTCATCCAGGATGGCACATCAATGCGAGCTGTGGCAAGAAGGTTTGCTGTGTCTGTCAGCGTAGTGTCCAGAGCATGGAGCCGCTACCAAGAGAAAGGCCAGTACATCAGGAGATGTGGAGGAGGCTGTAGGAGGGCAACAACGCAGCAGCGGGACCGCTACCTCCGCCTTTGTGCAAGGAGGAGCAGGATGAGCACTGCCAGAGCCCTGCAAAATGACCTCCAGCAGGCCACAAATGTGCATGTGTCTGCTCAAACGGTCAGAAACAGACTCCATGAGGGTGGTTTGAGGGCCCGATGTCCACAGGTGGAGGTTGTGCTTACAGCCCAACACTGTTTGGCATTTGCCAGAGAACACCAAGATTTGCAAATTCGCTACTGGCACCCTGTGCTCTTCACAGATGAAAGCAGATTCACACTGAGCACGTGACAGACGTGACAGTCTGGAGACGCTGTGGAGAACGTTCTGCTGTCTGCAACATCCTCCAGCATGACTGGTTTGGCGGTGGGTCAGTCATGGTGTGGGATGGCATTTATTTGGGGAGCCGCACAGCCCTGCATGTGCTTGCCAGAGGTAGCCTGACTGCCATTAGGTACCGAGATGAGATCCCCAGACCCCTTGTGAGACCATATGCTGGTGCGGTTGGCCCTGGGTTCCTCCTAATGCAAGACAATGCTAGACCTCATGTGGCTGGAATGTGTCAGCAGAGGAAGGCATTGATGCTATGGACTGGCCCGCCCGTTCCCCAGACCTGAATCCAATTGAGCACATCTGGGACATCATGTCTCGCTCCATCCACCAACGCCACATTGCACCACAGACTGTCCAGGAGTTGGCGGATGCTTTAGTCCAGGTCTGGGAGGAGATCCCTAAGGAGATCACCCGGCACCTCATCAGGAGCATGCCCAGGCATTGTAGGGAGGTCATACAGGCACATGAAGGCCACACACACTACTGAGCCTCATTTTGACTTGTTTTAAGGACATTACATCAAAGTTGGATCAGCCTGTAGTGTGGTTTTCCACTTTAATTTTAAGTGTGACTCCAATCCAGACCTGCATGGGTTGATAAATTTGATTTCATTGATCTTTTTTGTGTGATTTTGTTGTCAGCACATTAAACTATGTAAAGAAAAAAATATTTAATAATAATATTTCATTCATTCAGATCTAGGATGTGTTATTTTAGTGTTCCCTTTCGTTTTTTGAGCAGTGCATATAAAACAGAGGAAAATCACATTTTTGACTGCACTGGTCCTTTAAGAATGGTGGAACAACATCTTTATTTGTACTCTATACAATACACATTGCATTCATAGCCACAGTTTATGGGAATCTCACTATGACCACCCTCTCTTTTTACTTTAAAGACATAAATGGACCTTAACTGAATTAGCATAGGCCTAATTGATTAATATCTCATTCTTGAAACTTGAAAGTACCATTCGCGTGCTAAGAAGGGAATTCACCACTCTTCATTAAATCAAGATCAATACCTTTACTTGGAGAGATGATCATGCAGTATATGTGACCCAAGCAGTATTAAAGTCATGAATAATAATTCCATTAGGGTGCAACGTTCAGAACAAATCTCAAACTGTAGAGCCGGCTAAAGCACGGGAAACTATAGACACGGCTAAAGCGCGGGAACCTATAGAGCCAGCTAAGGCGCGGGAACCTGGCAAGGCATGGCGACCCGGTCAAGGCACGGGAGCCTGGCGAGGCTTGGCGAGCCGGCCGAGGCTTGGCTTGGCGAGCCTGGCGAGGCTTGGCGAGCCTGGCGAGGCTTGGCTTGGCGAGCCGGCCGACGCATCCCCGGTTGCTTCGGCAGCGGCACCTGGACCTGACGTCACCAGTAAGATAAAATAAAAATGTAAATTATAAAATCCCTGATGCTTCCCCTTGGTGAGGCATTATTCTGTAATGTATACACAGAGAGTCGGGAAGCAAGAACAGGGAGTGACTTTAAAAACACAAGGAACAAAACAAGAAACTCAAGTAGCAGACATGAAACACCAGAACAATAAGCCTAGAGAAGAACCAAAGGGAGTGACAGATACAGTGGGGGAAAAAAGTATTTAGTCAGCCACCAATTGTGCAGGTTCTCCCACTTAAAAATATGAGAGGCCTGTAATTTTCATCATAGGTACAATTCAACTATGACAGACAAAATGAGAAGAAGAAAAATCCAGAAAATCACATTTGTAGGATTTTTTATGAATTTATTTGCAAATTATGGTGGAAAATAAGTATTTGGTCACCTACAAACAAGCAAGATTTCTGGCTCTCACAGACCTGTAACTTCTTCTTTAAGAGGCTCCTCTGTCCTTCACTCATTACCTGTATTAATGGCACCTGTTTGAACTTGTTATCAGTATAAAAGACACCTGTCCACAGCCTCAAACAGTCACACTCCAAACTCCACTATGGCCAAGACCAAAGAGCTGTCAAAGGACACCAGAAACAAAATATTAGACCTGCACCAGGCTGGGAATCTGCAATAGGTAAGCGGCTTGGTTTGAAGAAATCAACTGTGGGAGCAATTATTAGGAAATGGAAGACATACAAGACCACTGATAATCTCCCTCGATCTAGGGCTCCAAGCAAGATCTCACCCCGTGAGACAAAAATCCCAGAACCACACGGGGGGACCTAGTGAATGACCTGCAGAGAGCTGGGACCAAAGTAACAAAGCCTACCATCAGTAACACACTACGCCGCCAGGGACTCAAATCCTGCAGTACCAGACGTGTCCCCCTGCTTAAGCCAGTACATGTCCAGGCCCGTCTGAAGTTTTACTAGAGAGCATTTGGATGATCCAGAAGAAGATTGGGAGAATGTCAGATGAAACCAAAATATAACTTTTTGGTAAAAACTCAACTCGTCGTGTCTGGAGGACAAAGAATGCTGAGTTGCATCCAGGGAACACCATACCTAGTGTGAAGCATGGGGGTGGAAACATCATGCTTTGGGGCTGTTTTTCTGCAAAGGGACCAGGACGACTGATCCGTGTAAAGGAAGGAAAGAATGAATGGGGCCATGTATCGTGAGATTTTGAAGTGAAAACCTCCTTCCATCAGCAAGGGCATTGAAGATGAAACGTGGCTGGGTCTTTCAGCATGACAATGATCCCAAACACACCGCCCAGGCAACGAAGGAGTGGCTTCGTAAGTAGCATTTCAAGGTCCTGGAGTGGCCTAGCCAGTCTCCAGATCTCAACCCCATAGAAAATCTTTGGAGGGAGTTGAAAGTCCGTGTTGCCCAGCAAAAGCCCCAAAACATCACTACTCTAGAGGAGATCTGCATGGAGGAATGGGCCAAAATATCAGCAACAGTGTGTGAAAACCTTGTGAAGACTTACAGAAAACGTTTGACCTCTGTCATTGCCAACAAAGGGTATATAACAAAGTATTGAGATAAACTTTTGTTATTGACCAAATACTTATTTTCCACCATAATTTGCAAATACATTCATTAAAAATCCTACAAGGTGATTTTCTGGATTTTTTTTCTCATTTTGTCTGTCATAGTGCACCTATGATGAAAAAAATACAGACCTCTCATCTTTTTAAGTGGGAGAACTTGCACAATTGGTGGCTGACTAAATACTTTTTTGCCCCACTGTATAGGGAAGGTAATCAGGCAGGTGATGGAGTCCAGGTGAGTCTGATGAGGCGCTGGTGCGTGTAACTATGTGCGTAATAATGAGCAGCCTGGTGACCTGGCGTGCCGGAGAGGGAGGATACGTGACAGTACCCCCTCCCTGACGCGCGGCTCCAGCTGCAGAACACCGACCAGAGGGAAGGTCCCGGGGACCAGGAGGCATGGGAGCCTGACGAGCCAGCTGAGGCATCCCCGGTTGCTACGGTAGCGACACCCGGTAGCGACACCAAGAAACAGGAAAAGCGTACAGACATGAAACAAAAACAGAACCAATAACGCCTGAGGAAAGAACCAAAGGGAGTGACAGATATAGGGGAGGTAATCAGGAAGGGGATGGAGTCCAGGTGAGTGTCATGAGGCACAGGTGCACGTAACGATAGTGACAGGTATGCGTAATAATGAGAGAACTGGTGACAATGAGCACCAGAGAGGGGGAGAGGGAGTAGACGTGACAGTTGTTTACATTTATCATGGGGTAATAGTGCCATAGTCCGTGGGGGCTATAGATTTGAAAGCAGTTGGGCGCTAACAGTGCGCAGAGTGACCTGTAACCCTGCTCTCCAGGGGATCCAGAGTGATCTTTAACCCTGCTCTCCAGGGGCTCCAGAGTGACCTTTAACCCTGCTCTCCAGGTGCTCCAGTGTGACCTTTAACCCTGCTCTCCAGGGACTCCAGAGTGACCTTTAACCCTGCTCTCCAGGGGCTCCAGGGGGATCTATTGGCTCCTGGTGGCCAGTAACTTCCTGTGTCAGAGTAGTAACTTGGCCTGCGGCCAGCCTCTTTCTGTGTCAGAGCAATAACTTGGACTGCGGCCAGCTTCATCCTGTGTCAGAGTAGTAACTCGGCCTGTGGCCAGCCTCTTCCTGTTTCAGAGCAGTAACTTGGACTGCGGCCAGCCTCTTCCTGTGTCAGAGCATTAACTTGACCTGCAGCCAGCCTCCTCCATGTTTCAGAGCAGTAACTTGGACTGCGGCCAGCCTCTTCCTGTTTCAGAGCAGTAACTTGGCCTGTGGCCAGCCTCTTCCTGTGTCAGAGCAGTAACTTGGCATGCGGCCAGCCTCTTCCTGTGTCAGAGCAGTAACTTGGCCTGTGGCCAGCCTCTTCCTGTTTCAGAGCAGTAACTTCCTGTTTCAGAGCAGTAACTTGGCCTGCGGCCAGCCTCATCTAGTGTCAGAACAGTAGATCAATTCCAGGATAAAGTTTTAACTCTGCTGTTATATACATAATTCATAGTCACTCAGGTGATGCTCTGTTTATTATTGATCTGACTCTGGTAACAACAACAATATCGATACGCTGGGAGAAATCGTTGTGTTATAGTCACTAGAGAGCTGCCACGTGCTACGAGTCAGGACATTTCAGTCATTACTGATTACCAGATGACACAGGCCTTTTCGACTGGACTGGCTGGTCCACACGCTAGTTTTACAACTGAAGTCGAGGCACCATTATTTTATCCCTAGCAAGTTTATATTATTGTAATTGGGAATCTCTCTATATTTCATCCTTACTCTACTGTACTCTACTGGAACTTTACAGACCCACAGTTGGGTTGCTGATACAGTATATCATATAGATCAGTGAGACAGGTTGGGTTGCTGATACAGTATATTATATAGATCAGTGAGACAGGTTGCTGATACAGTATATCATATAGACCAGTGAGACAGGTTGGGTTGCTGATACAGTATATTATATAGACCAGTGAGACAGGTTGGGTTGCTGATACAGTATGTCATATAGATCAGTGAGACAGGTTGGGTTGCTGATACAGTATATCATATAGATCAGTGAGACAGGTTGCTGATACAGTATATCATATAGATCAGTGAGACAGGTTGGGCTGCTGATACAGTATATCATATAGATCAGTGAGACAGGTTGCTGATACAGTATGTCATATAGATCAGTGAGACAGGTTGGGTTGCTGATACAGTATATTATATAGATCAGTGAGACAGGTTGCTGATACAGTATGTCATATAGACCAGTGAGACAGGTTGGGCTGCTGATACAGTATATCATATAGATCAGTGAGACAGGTTGCTGATACAGTATATCATATAGATCAGTGAGACAGGTTGCTGATACAGTATATCATATAGATCAGTGAGACAGGTTGCTGATACAGTATGTCATATAGACCAGTGAGACAGGTTGGGCTGCTGATACAGTATATCATATAGATCAGTGAGACAGGTTGGGTTGCTGATACAGTATAACATATAGATCAGTGAGACAGGTTGCTGATACAGTATATCATATAGATCAGTGAGACAGGTTGCTGATACAGTATATCATATAGATCAGTGAGACAGGTTGGGTTGCTGATACAGTATATCATATAGATCAGTGAGACAGGTTGCTGATACAGTATATCATATAGATCAGTGAGACAGGTTGCTGATACAGTATATCATATAGATCAGTGAGACAGGTTGCAGGTTGTGGCTGTATGATTTGGGTTGGTAGCAGATGGACAAATAGAAGTGTATTGTATTGTCTTTTAACTGAATGACTTCAGGCTCTGTGTGTGTGTGCCTGCTTCCTCCAGGGGCCACTAAAGACATGGGGAAAATGTTAGGTGGAGAGGAGGAGAAGGATCCAGAGGCCGCAAAGAAGAAGAAGGAGGAAGAGGAGGAGAGACAGGAGGCACTGAGACAACAGGAGGAGGAGAGGAAGGATAAGCACCGGAAAATGGAGGCAGAAAGAGAAGTCGTACGACAGTCCATCAGAGACAAGGTGAGCACTGCAGCAGTCCACAAACTACTCAGAAATTATTTTACATTCAACGTACCCCGTTATAAAACCATTACATTACTCCAGCCCCAACCTTCAGCTGTATACTACACCTAAAAAAGTACTTTGTATAGTTCTTTGCTTTGAATCCCAGATTGCCCTTTTAATGTAAACTATAAATAATATACAGTTAGTTCAGAAAGTATTCACACCCCTTGACTTGTTCCACATTTTGTTGTGTTACAGCCTGAATTCAAAATAGATTCAATCGATTTTTTCCCCCTCACCCATCTACACATAATGACACATTTTAAAATGTTAGCAAATTTATTGAAAATGAAATACAAAAATATCTCATTTTCATAAGTATTCACATCCCTGAGTCAATACTTTGTAGAAGCACTTTTTGGCAGTGATTACAGCTGTGAGTCTTTCTGGGTAAGGTTCTAAGAGCTTTCCACGCCTGGATTGTACAATATTTGCCCATTTGTTATTTTCAAAATTCTTCAAGCTCTGTCAAATTGGTTGTTGCTAGACAACCATTTTCAGGTCTTGCCATAGAGTTTCAAGTAGATTTACGTCCAAGCTGTAGCTCCGAACACTCTCCTTGGTAAGCAACTCCAGTGTGTATTTGACCTTGTGTTTTAGGTTATTGTCCTGCTGAAAGGTGAATACATTTCCCAGTGTCTGGTGGAAAGCAGACTGAATCAGGTTTTCCTCTAGGATATTGCCTGTGCTTAGCTCCATTCCGTTTTATTTTTTATCCTGAAGAAGTCCCCATTCCTTCTCGATTACAAGCATACCCATAACATGATGCAGCCACCACCTGGCTTTAAAATATGGAGAGTCGTACTCAGTAATGTGTTGTATTGCTCCAAATATATAAAACGTTGTATTCAGGATGAAAGGTTAATTACTCTTACACATTTTTTTGCAGTGATGCCTTGTTGCAAACAGGATGCATGTTTTGGAATATTTGTATTCTGTACAGGCTTTCTTCTTTTCACTCTGTTAATTAGATTAGTATTGTGGAGTAACTACAACGTCGCTGATCCATCCTCATGTTTTCTCCTATCACAGCCATTCAACTCTGTAACTGTTTTAAATTGGCCTCATGGTGAAATCCCTGAGCAGTTTCATTGCTCTCCGGCAACTGAGTTAGGAAAGACGCCTGTATCTGTGTAGTGACTTTAAGTTGAATTAACAACTACCATTAACAACAACCATTCTCAAAGGGATATTCAATGGTTGCTTTTTAAAATGTTTACCCATCTACCAATAGGTGCCCTTCTTTGCAAGGCATTGGAAAAACCCCCTGGTGTTTGTGGTTGAATATGTGTTTGAAATTCACTGCTCTACTGAGGGACCTTACAGAAAATTGTATGTGTGGGGTACAGAGGTGAGGTAGTCATTCAAAAATCATGTTAAACACTAATATTGCATAGAGTGAGTCCAGGCAACTTATTGTGACTTTTTAAGAATATTTTTACTCCAGGATGTATTTAGGTTGCCATGGCAAAGGGGTTGAAAACAAATTGACTCAAGACATTTCTTCTTATCATTTTAAATGTATTTGTTTGTTTTTTAAAATCTAAAAACATAATTCCACTTTGACATTATGGCTATTTTGTGTAGGCCAGTGAGCGAAGAAAAATCTACGTTTGATCCATTTTAAATTCAGGCTGTATCAAATTAAATCATATTTTATTTGTCACATGCGCCGAATATTCAACAGGTGTAGATCTTACAGTGAAATGCTTTACTTTACAATAACCAACAGGTGTAGATCTTACAGTGAAATGCTTTACTTTACAATAACCAACAGGTGTAGATCTTACAGTGAAATGCTTTACTTTACAATAACCAACAGGTGTAGATCTTACAGTGAAATGCTTTACTTTACAATAACCAACAATGTGTAGATCTTACAGTGAAATGCTTTACTTTACAATAACCAACAGGTGTAGATCTTACAGTGAAATGCTTTACTTTACAATAACCAACAGGTGTAGATCTTACAGTGAAATGCTTTACTTTACAATAACCAACAGGTGTAGATCTTACAGTGAAATGCAAACAGTGAAATGCTTTACTTTACAATAACTGTAATAATTAAGCAGCAGCAGTAAAATAAAAATAACTAATAATTAAGCAGCAGCAGTAAAATAACAATATTTAACAATATTTAATAACAACCTGTAACATAACAAAATGTGGATAAAGCCAAGGGGTGTGAATATTTTCTGAAGGCACTGTAAGTGCAAGAATCAAGCCTTGTGGAACTCCATTTGATCTCAAGATGGGAGGTGTGGGGGTGCTACTCCTTATGAAAGTGACATCCTCATATATTGTTATCTCTGTGCCCTTTATCCACGCAGTATGGCTTGAAGAAGAAGGAGGAGAAGGAGGCGGAGGAGAAGGCAGCCATGGAGCAGGCCTGTGAGGGGTCTCTGACGCGCGCCAAGAAGGCCATCCCAGCCGGGTGCGGAGACGAGGAAGACGAGGATGAGGAGAGCATTCTGGACACCGTCCTCAAGTTCCTCCCTGGACGTCTGCAGGACATGTTCAAGAAGTAATGAACACAACAACAACAACAACACATGGTTCAGTCCAGCCAGGGACTGGGGGAGGAGAGATCTGGGACTGGGGGAGGGGGAGGAGAGATCTGGGACTGGGGGAGGAGAGATCTGGGACTGGGGGAGGGGGAGATGAGATCTGGGACTGGGGGAGGGGAGATCTGGGACTGGGGGAGGGGAGGAGAGATCTGGGACTGGGGGAGGGAGGGGAGATCTGGGACTGGGGGAGGAGAGATCTGGGACTGGGGGAGGAGAGGAGAGATCTGGGACTGGGGGAGGGGAGGAGAGATCTGGGACTGGGGGAGGGGAGGGGAGATCTGGGACTGGGGGAGGGGAGGGGAGATCTGGGACTTGGGGAGGGGAGATCTGGGACAGGGGGAGGGGAGGAGAGATCTTATTATATTATTATTTATTATTATTATTATTATTAGATCTGGGACTGGGGAGGGGAGGATAGATCTGGGACTGGGGGAGGGGAGGGGAGATCTGGGACTGGGGGAGGGGAGGGGAGATCTGGGACTGGGGGAGGGGAGGGGAGATCTGGGACTGGGGGAGGGGAGGGGAGATCTGGGACTTGGGGAGGGGAGATCTGGGACAGGGGGAGGGGAGGGGAGGGGAGATCTGGGACTGGGGGAGGGGAGGGGAGATCTGGGACTGAGGGAGGGGAGATCTGGGACAGGGGAGGGGAGATCTGGGACTGGGGGAGGGGAGGGGAGGGGAGATCTGGGACTGAGGGAGGGGAGATCTGGGGCTGGGGGAGGGGAGGAGAGATCTGGGACTGGGGATTTGGGTAGAAGGGGTTCTTGCCAAACGGCCATTCACTGCCTTTACAGAAGTATTTGTTGTTTTCTTACTCTGACTAGACACAATGTGGTTATATATCTACCCACAGCTTCTCGTCAGTCTCTCAACTGCCGACTGAGTTTGTTTGGTTTTTTCCCCACTTATCTAACATTCCAACGTTGGTATATAGATTCACCGCACCAGGTAGATGCATTTGGATTGGTTGGCCATTGGTATTAACTGGGGTAAGGAGTTTCTGTCCAGCCATGCATTAGAGAGCAGGGTTCAATCCACTGTACTAATGGACACTTCAATGGGCAATTCCTGCTGATGTGGTTGAAAAGCACTGCCAACGCGCTTTTTCTTTTTTAAATTCACTGGCTTTTTCTATTTTTATAGTAAGTCATCTACTGTAACTGTATGGGAAGTGGATATTCTATTCTAGGTCTTTTTGAGATCAGCAGTTTAGTTAGTTTAGACTGTGCCTTCGTAGGACTTCCTCCAACAGGGGAACTGTTAATGAGGGTCTCGTTGAGGTCGTTTGATGATATCATGTAACTTTGTAATACGCTGTTTTGTCTTCAAAGGATGCAAACATGCCACATTATGACGTATGTATTTAATGTTAGTCTGGCTGTACGAATAGAGCTGATCCAATGCCTTCTTAATGCTATGAAACAACTAAGGCAAGTGGAATCTTTCATTTCCCTTTACATTCCTGACTAATAATAAAACATATCTAATTTTCCCAGATTAAATATAGGAGATTATCAGCCTGACAGACTGCATCTTGTGAGAGAAACCATTTTTGCTCAAACAAAGGTCACCCCGTCAACATTATACACTCAGATTATCCATAGAATACACTAGATTAATATCCAACATTAAACACTCAGATTATCCATAGAATACACTAGATTAATATCCAACATTAAACACTCAGATTATCCATAGAATACACTAGATTAATATCCAACATTAAACACTCAGATTATCCATAGAATACACTAGATTAATATCCAACATTAAACACTCAGATTATCCATAGAATACACTAGATTAATATCCAACATTAAACACTCAGATTATCCATAGAATACACTAGATTAATATCCAACATTAAACACTCAGATTATCCATAGAATACACTAGATTAATATCCAACATTAAACACTCAGATTATCCATAGAATACACTAGATTAATATCCAACATTAAACACTCAGATTATCCATAGAATACACTAGATTAATATCCAACATTAAACACTCAGATTATCCATAGAATACACTAGATTAATATCCAACATTAAACACTCAGATTATCCATAGAATACACTAGATTAATATCCAACATTAAACACTCAGATTATCCATAGAATACACTAGATTAATATCCAACATTAAACACTCAAATTATCCATAGAAATGATTTAGTCAACATCATATTTAACAGTTGGTGGTTAGTGCAGTCCAAAGACAATCAAACATGAGCCCTGCATTACAGTGAAGGGACTGGGGGAGGGCCGATACTGCGTATGTCATCCTTTCACTACCCACCTCCCATACCACATGTCTGTTTTACACAACTCATTCTTTTGCAGGCTATTATGAAATAGTAAGAAATGTTAAATGGAATTTCATTTATTTAATAGTTCATAAATTGACCTAAATTAAATTCCTTTATAAATTCCATGTTATCCTGAGAGACAATCGCATTGGTAGTGTTTGAATTATTCATATACAAAGATACTGAAACAACATGATCATTTATTTTGTCCCCACTAACTAAGGAAATGGTCCAGAACTGACAACATATAGTTTCTTATGTAGACATTGATGTCATTTTGGGATACACTTTCCAAAGACCAAACCCTGTGAAGTTTTAATTGTCAGAAATTCTCATATTTTTCATATAACGTACATGGCTACATGACATTGAAGATTGATATATTCGAGAGAAAAAAAAACTAAAATAAACATTTAAATAATCACATGTTATGAATAAATTATTCGTACATTTTCTCATTTTCTTTTGTTTAGGTCTGATAGGGTTTTTCACTAAGGTAAAAGCATATGGTTTAGACTGTAATAATCACACAAAAAAAAATAACTAGAACAATTATAATTCAATGTTGAATTTTTTTTTTTTCCTGTAAAGAAAAAAAGTGTAGTTCCGTTACACTATCTACCTATTCGTCTAAACCCTTCTCACCAACTGTATCCTAATGTGTACAATATACAAGTGTATACGCAAAGACGAGGAGAAGACGAGGAGAAAACGATGAAGTCATGGTAATGATGTCTATGTACTACTACAGTACATGTACTGTATGTATGTTTGTATGTTTATACAATATCTGTGTCTTTCTATAGTGACGTGATATTATGTTGTTGATATATACAGTCCCTGTTTATAAGTGTCTATGAATCCTGTGTGCACAAACTCTAACCAGGCTCGAATTGGTTGTGCCATATGTCTAAAGAAATACTTAACACATTCCTTTCACATCGCCATAGGAACATAGGGGGGGGGGGGAATTCACACCAAATACAACAACACAAACGATGGCCTGTTTATGTTGTAGTCTCCCGGCAACAGAATCTGTTTGACTAGATTCAGAAGTTTGGGTTGTTGTAGATTCTCAGCTCTGTGATGGCCTGTGTCGATCACATACAGAATAAGAGTTTGTTGATGACAGACTGAATTGTTATAACACCAGGCCCTAAAACATCCTACTGCTATAACATCCTACTGCTATAACATCCTACTGCTATAACACCAGGCCCTATAACATCCTACTGCTATAACACCAGGCCCTATAACATCCTATTGCTATAACACCTGGCCCTATAACATCCTACTGCTATAACACCAGGCCCTATAACATCCTCCTGCTATAACACCAGGCCCTATAACATCTTACTGCTATAACACCAGGCCCTATAACATCCTACTGCTATAACATCCTACTGCTATAACATCCTACTGCTATAACACCAGGCCCTATAACATCCTACTGCTATAACACCAGGCCCTATAACATCCTACTGCTATAACACCAGGCCCTATAACATCCTACTGCTATAACATCCTACTGCTATAACATCCTACTGCTATAACACCAGGCCCTATAACATCCTACTGCTATAACACCAGGCCCTATAACATCCTACTGCTATAACATCCTACTGCTATAACACCAGGCCCTATAACATCCTACTGCTATAACATCCTACTGCTATAACATCCTACTGCTATAACACCAGGCCCTATAACATCCTACTGCTATAACATCCTACTGCTATAACACCAGGCCCTATAACATCCTACTGCTATAACACCAGGCCCTATAACATCCTACTGCTATAACACCAGGCCCTATAACATCCTACTGCTATAACACCAGGCCCTATAACATCCTACTGCTATAACACCAGGCCCTATAACATCCTACTGCTATAACATCCTACTGCTATAACACCAGGCCCTATAACATCCTACTGCTATAACACCAGGCCCTATAACATCCTACTGCTATAACACCAGGCCCTATAACATCCTACTGCTATAACACCAGGCCCTATAACATCCGCAGATGCTATTCATTCTGTTTGCTCAACAAGACCTGCCCTCTCATGTGATGATGCAATTCATTTCATGACAAAAACAACATTGACAGAAGGTGGCTTTAACCTTTACTGAGGACTTTTATAAACAATCAGAATTATATCATACATATTCAACAACACGTACCGTATGTTAACCCCAAACTGGGGACACAACAGTTATGTGTTTACTTATTAACATGCTGCCTCTAACAGTGATGGTCGACAGGTTTCTCCTATATTTTACCTTTATTTAACTAGGCAAGTCAGTTAAGAACAAATTCTTATTTTCAATGACGACCAAGGAACAGTGGGTTAGTTAACTAACGACAGATTTGAACGATAGATTTGTACCTTGTCAGCTCGGGGATATGAACTTGCAACCTTTCGGTTACGAGTCCAACGCTTTAACCACTAGGCTACCCTGCCGCCCCATATATATCCTCTCATATCCTGAACTATATAACACATGTCACAGAGATAATGTGCCACTGCCCAAGTAAAGTCCAGACAGGATGTGTTGCCATATAGATCTGCTCTCCTTATTACAGACCATTTTAACAATATGTTTCCATTTTGGTCAAAAGAAGCTGTTAAGGTTTGTTTTTTTTGTCTTCATCCCAATACCTGTATTTCAGATACATATATGCTTCCTCGACATATTCTGCTGGGGACGTACTATATGCAGTAAGTCAAACATCTGTGTATATTGATGACAGCATGTATTCCAAGCAGCATACAGCTCGTACCTCTGCCCCAGTTGTAAACATACTCTTGTAATTACGGTAATGTATGGAACATGTATGAGTGGTTCCAATTTGGCTTTACAATTATAATGCATATTTCTCTGTCTTGCTGCTGCATATTAGTGATATATGATGGTTGGGTGATTGTCCCTGGCTGGGATAGGGGCATAAATCTGTGTCCAAACTTCAACTGCGATACTCACACTTTCCTCCTGTAATTGTTTAGAGCAGGGTTTGTCAAACAGGAAAAATAGCCATATTTCATCTGTCTATTATCTTCTCTCTCTTTTTTATCTCTCTATATATCTCTTTCTCTCTCTCTCTTCCTCTCTCTCTCTTTATCTCTCTCTCTTTATCTCTCTCTATATATATATATATATCTCTTTCTCTCTCTCTTTTCCTCTCTCCCTCTCTCTCCCCTTTCTCTCTCTCTCCCCTTTCTCTCTCTCTCTTCTCTCTCTCTCTCTCTCTCTTCCTCTCTCTCTTTATCTCTCTCTCTATATATATATCTCTTTCTCTCTCTTTTCCTCTCTCTCTCCCCTCTCTCTCTCTCTCTCTCTCTCTCTCTCTCTCTCTCTCTCTCTCTCTCTCTCTCTCTCTCTCTCCCCTTTCTCTCTCTCTCTCTTCCTCCCTCTCTCTCTCCTCTCTCTCTCTTCCTCTCTCTCTCCTCTCTCTCTCTCTCTCTCTCTCTCTCTCTCTCTCTCCTCCCTCTCTCTCTCTCTCTCTCTCTCTCTCTTCTCCCTCTCTCTCTCTTCCTCCCCTCTCTCTCTTCCTCCCCTCTCTCTCCTCCCTCTATCTTCTTCCTCTCTCTCTCTCTCCTCTCCTTTCTCTCTCTCCTCTTTCCCCCTCACTTCCCCCTCTCTCTCTCTCTCTCTCTCTCTCTCTTCTCTCTCTCTCTCTCTCTCTCTCTCTCTCTCTCTCTCTCTCTCTGACATATTCTCAAGGCACCACAGCATGATGTGAATTGCCTTTTTGCAAAGGGCTATTATCATTTAATTTTCACATAGACGAGTACATCTGTCACAAACCATGCTTGTTCTGGTAATGTTTACTAGGTATTTCATTATTTTGGTTGCATGAAATGGTGTGGAAATAATGTTTATTATTGTCCTTCTGACCTATAATATTAGCAAGGCCAGGAACACAAGACTCATTAATGAAGCTCTCAGATGGAGTGATTTAACAATATTGATATGTGTCCTCTGGTATTACACAAGAACATTCCTATTTTTGAAATGGAATTGAGCCCCGCCCTGGTGAAATGTGCGATTGCATTCATTTAACTTGAAAAGGTGGAAAAACAGCTGAATTATAACTTTTCTCCTGTATATTACTTGCACCTTGACAGTAGTCTTTGGATTATGGTTCAGGATTACTCCCTCAGAGTTGATGGAAAATACAAACAATATCAGGTCTGAGGTAACAAAGGTCTGATATTGAAAGACTGGATTGTTTAGTCAATTTCAAAATAAATGGGATGCATTCCAAAACCTTAACTGTCATGGGCGCACTTTGTCCAAAGACAGAATGAGTGTTTTACATCACATCATGTTTCTGTCAAAACGATGAACATGGGGTATGGTGATATTTTTAAAATAAAGTGATCATTTTTAAAACTAATATAAAACGTATAATTAGTGTCAGAGAGATACATAATTGTTTGAAAGATAAGATTTAAAAAAAAAAATATATATATATATAACAATTATTATTTTTTAAGAGATGTTCATGCAATCATATGGGGAGATGTCTAGTGTGGTCAGGTTTTAAGATCAGATCACACATCCTGTTTCAGAATAAACCTTTCAAATAGTGCACTCCTATCAACGTTATTGTCTGTCAAACTGTAGCCGTTATTGAGATTGATGTGTGACTTTTGTTTGAATGACTGGACTGCTGTTACATCTCTCTGATGTTGCTTAACACCTGTCAGCTATTTTGTAACGAGCCACACTGTTGTCCTGCCGAATACGGGTGTGAAACAAAGCACAGGAAGAATCCCACCATGCATGCAGTCCATTCTTGAGAAAATGGCCCCTGCCTGTTAGTGCTATGGTACCCTATTACTGGTCAAAAGTGGGGCCCTACGCTCTTCGTAAAAAGGGTTCCCAAAAGGGTTCTTCGGCTGTCCACATAAAATAAACCTTATTGGTTCCAAGTAGAACCCTCTGGTAAAAATGGTTCTACATGGAACCCAAACAAATTTAATCTGCAACCAAAAGGGTTCTAACTTGAACTAAAAAGGGTTCTTCAAAGGGTTCTCGTATGGGGAGAGACGTAAAAACCCTTTTAGGTTCTAGATAGCACCAAGCGATTCTAGGGTTCCATTTCAGCCATATTTCCAGTTGTATTACGATCTGCCTGACTGAGGATGTACAGCTAACGCTAGTGTGAACGGGTGACCGAACGCTAAACCTTAAATACATTCCAATGTTTTGATATTTGCACTAAAATATCTTCAAACTTTCCCGATGGAGAGAAACTGTTGTGGGATCGGTCATTGTGTCAGCCTGTCTTTAAGAACATTCTCTATGTGGCTCATCGTTGTTGTACTGTTTCAATGTGACTGGCATTGATGTTCTAAATAAGGGAAATAAAAATCAGGATCATTGTGTCAGCCTGTCTTTAAGAACATTCTCTCTGTGGCTCATCGTTGTTGTACTGTTTCAATGTGACTGGCATTGATGTTCTAAATAAGGGAAATAAAAATCAGGATCATTGTGTCAGCCTGTCTTTAAGAACATTCTCTCTGTGGCTCATCGTTGTACTGTTTCAATGTGACTGTTGATGTTCAATAAGTGATCATTGGCATTGAACATTCTCTCTGTTCATCGTTGTTGTACTGTTTCAATGTGAATGGCATTGATGTTCTAAATAAGGGAAATAAAAATCAGGATCATTTTTGTCAGTTTGAGGATTTTTTTTTCCTTCTCAATACTACATTCAGGATGAGAATGTAAACCATTATAAATGTCCTTATCTGCATGTCATATACTTGTTTATGTGGAACCACATCACTATAGACTCATCATTGGGAAATTAAAATGCATAACAAATAAAAGTCTTTCAAAAAAAACTTCTTGGATGATTTTGAAGATTCTTCTCATTATGAGCGAACAGAATTTGTAGATTTTGTATTAATTTGAATTACTCATTTAGAATTTTTTGTACATTTTACCTTTATTTAACTAGGCAAGTTAAGAACAAATTCTTATTTACAACGATGGCCTACCGGGGAACAGTGGGTTAACTGTCTTGTTCGGGGGCAGAACGACAGATTTGTACCATGTCACCTCTGGGATTCGATCCAACAACCTTTCGGTTACTGGCCCAACGTGCCAACCACTAGGCTACCTACTCAGCTGCATAGTGTATATTCTACCTATTTACTTGCTACCTATCCCCCCCCTGCTTAGAGTCTGATGAAGGAGGACAACAGTACTTTTATCAGTTGAAGAGAGATTTAAAGGAGAGATTCAGAGGGATTTGTTATGTTCTTACAGTAATTTCCACTCCATTCATATATATATATATATATGAGGTTGGAATAATACTGTAAAATTGTGAAAATTAGGATAATGTCCTTTTATTATAAGAGGTGATTGAAAGGACAGCCTGAAATTCAGCCTGTTTTGATGGGATGGAGTTCTGGCCTGCCTGCTGACATCACCAGGTGGCAAATGAGCTAATAAGACCAATAAGAAAGTTCCAAACGTCTCTGCCAATAACACTTCGTTTTCAGCTTTCCCTTCCTCACTCAGACCTAGCGAAATTCTTGCTTCAGAAATTGCTATTTTAATTGATGCCAAGGTACTTAACTGTTAGACGGAAATTAATTGATATTCAGAAAAGGTTCTGCAATAATGAAATGTTTAATATGGAGATTAATTTAGCCACAAGCCAGTTCATTTTTACTTAATTTCTAGAGAGTGCCAACAGTTACTCATTAATTACATACAATTAAAATACAAAATCCCTGCAATTAATGTGATGGTACAGAAGCTGTTGATTTTAAAATCCAGCACCATCCAGCATTAGAAACGTACAGTGCATTCGGAAAGTATTCAGACCCCTTCCCTTTTGCAAAAATGTCTAAAAACCTGTTTTTGCTTTGTCATTATGGGTTATTGTGATGTCATTATGGGGTATTGTGATGTCATTATCGTCATTATGGGGTATTGTGATGTCATTATTGTCACAATCGTGACAGTCCCCAGTCCGGGGTCTCCAGCGACGGTCCCCAGTGACAGTACCCCCCCCCCCCCCAAAGGTGCGGACTCCCGGCCGCAAACCTGAACCTATAGGGGAGGGTCCGGGTGGGCACCTACCCTCGGTGGAGGCTCTGGTTCAGGACGCAGCCCTCCTTATGCTGATTCCTCCGCTTCTGTCGAACCGGACCATGGATCATCGCCGGGGTCCGTCGCCGGAGACCCTGGACTGGGGACCGTCGTTGGAGGTTTCTGACTGGGGACCGTCGTTGGAGGTTTCTGACTGGGTACCGTCGTTGGAGGTTTCTGACTGGGGACCGTCGTTGGAGGTTTCTGACTGGGGACCGTCGTTGGAGGTTTCTGACTGGGGACCGTCGTTGGAGGTTTCTGACTGGGGACCGTCGCTGGAGGTTTCTGACTGGGGGCCGTCGTTGGAGGTTCCGGACTGTGGACCACCATTGGAAGCTCTGGACTGGGAACTGTCGCCGGAAGCTCTGGTCTGTGGAGGCGCACTGAAGGCCTGATGCGTGGGACCAGTACAGGTGGCACCGGGCTGAAGACACGCACCTCAGGGCGAGTGCGTGAAGGCACATGATGTACTGGATGTTTATTTTCGCCCTGCAAATGCGGGGCGCTGGCACAGGACGCACTGGGCTCTGCAGACGCACTGGAGACACTGCGCAGAGCCGGCACAGGATATCCTGGTCCAGGGAGGCGTACTGGAGGCCAGGAGCGCTGAGCCGGCACCGTCCGTCCTGGCTGGATGCCCATTCTAGCCCGGCCAATGTGGGGAGCTGGAATAAAGCGCACCGGGCTATGAATGCGCACTGGAGACACCGTGCGCATCACTGCGTAACATGGTAAGCATGGGGAGTTGGCTCAGGTCTAACCCCTGACTCTGCCAATCTCCCCTTGTGCCCCCTCCCAATTTTTTTGTTGTTGATATTACCATTTTTTGGAGCTTATACGTGACCCCTCGTGTCATCGCCGTTCCTCTTTCGCTGCCTCCATGGCAGGGTCTTGTCCCCTGCCATAACTTCCTCCCATGTCCATGATGTCCTCCACTCGCCTTTCACCCGAGCCCAGGATATCCGCTCCTCTTAGAACACTCTGCTTGGTCTTTTTGTGGTGGGATCTTCTGTCACGATCCGTCGTATGAGTGAGACCAAGGCGCAACGTGGCAAATGCTAGACATAAAAAAAAAAACTAGAGTACCCACCCTAGTCACGCCCTGACCTAACCAAAATATATAGAAAACAGATATCTAAGGTCAGGGCATGACAATTATGGGGTATTGTGATGTCATTATGGCGTATTGTGATGTCATTAAGGGGTATTGTGATGTCATTATGGGGTATTGTGTTGCTGAGGAGGTTTTTTTACTTACCCCACATGGATTAGTGTCTGTATTGTGTTCAGAAACCTGGGGGAATTATGTGAATTATTGTGTTCAGAAACATGGGGGAATTGTATTATTTTAATACTAATATAATTGCTCAGAGAAATAGATTGAGTTTAACAAGCAAATATATATATTTTTTAATAATAATAGATAAGTGCCAATGTTTGGCATTTCTGTTTTCAGTATTTCAGCACCCTACCCTTGTGAGGATAACGACCATGAGCCTTTTTCAAAAATATTTTATGAGATTAGAGAACACATTGGGAGGGATCTTAGACCATTCCTTCACACAGAATCTTTCCAGATCCTTGATATCATTCGTCTGCGTTTATGGACTGGCTCTCTTCAATTCAAACCACAGGTTTTCAATGGGGTTCAAGTCCAGAGAAGGAGATGGCCATTGCAGAATGTTGATTTTTGTGGTCTATTAACCATTTATCTGTGTATTTTGATGTGTGTTTGGGGTTATTGTCTTGTTGAAAGATCCACGTTCTCAGAACATTTACCGGTCAGGAAACGTATGCCTTTGTTCCCATAACCAATGGGAAACCAAAAAACATACGTTCCCACAACTTCAAAGGAACCACATGTGCTAGCTGGGAAGATGGAGGAAAACAGTCAGTGCTCAGTAATCATCCAATTCAACTGCTGTTAAAGAAGGTCTTTGGATTGAAAAATGTGCTGTTAAAGGTTTTTTGGGTTGAAAAATGTACTGTTAAAGAAGCATAGGGTCGGTTTTCTAAATCCAGATTAGGCCTATTCCCGGACCGAAAAGCATGATGCTCAATGCAGACTATCCAAATAAGAACCACACATTTCCTGTAAAACATCAGTTCCAAGTACACAACACAGTCATGCTCTGTCACATCATCTTGAATGCCTGTTACCTGATGTATTGATTGAAGCAGACCACCTGGCTCACACCATACATTTAAATGTATACACACGCGTCTAAACAAAACCAATATCTAGCTAACCTCCAGATGCTATTTAGAATGTACAAAGGTCATTCTGTTTTCTTCCAATCATATTACTGGAATCAATCATCGTCCATCTTGAGGGCAGACCAAAGGCTTTATTTGGTAATTGTGTCGTGTCTGGAAGGGTTGGGGAGGCTGGGGGTTGTGAGTTATATTTCGATTTATCATGATTAGTAGCTAGTGAGAGAATGGTGAATCGGGGGTGGGGGTAGTTTAGTCTGGCGGAGCTTTTCCTTTCAAATGTTGTTTTGTGAATTGCATCAGTGGGTAGTCGTGAGTTGCATGGTTGGGGTCGATTACATTTCAATTCCGGTCAATTCAAATAGTAAACCTAAATCCAAATGTTCCTACTGTCCCTTCAGAGTAGTCACAACCTTTGACCTTTTCCACATTTTGTTGTGTTACAGCCTGAATTTAAAATTGATTAAATTTAGATTTGTTTTGTCATTGGTCTACACACAATAATACCCCATAATGTCAAAGTGGAATTATTATTATTTATATTTGTTTAAAATGATTACAATTTAATTTAAAAAGGAAAAACTGAAATGTCTTGAGCCAATAGGTATTCAACCCCTTTGTTATGATAAGCCTAAATAAGTTCAGGTGTAAAAAATGTGCTTAACAAGTCACATAATTTGTTGCACGGACTCTCTGCGCAATAATAGTGTTTAACATGATTTTTGAATGACTATCTCATCTCTACTTGTTGTGTGTATGTTTAACTGACACACACACACATATTCTCCATGACTGGTAGCACCGTCTCACAATAGACTGATCAGCATTCATATCTATGGCCATCATGCTGACATGGAGGTAGCGGGCCTTTCCTGCTGACCTTGTGATGTTTAGACGTCTGGACCTGGCCCTGGTCATCAGACATCAGACAGGACCTTGAGGGAACGATACACAGCTTTGATCTAAATGCTGGCAGCTCCTCTTTAACCAACAGCTTGAGATCACCACATCCATGTATATAAAAGAAATGTCTCAAATTTTGCGAAGTTGTTTATCAAAACGTTATGTGGCCTTTGTACGGGTTTCTAGTTACAGAATTTCATTTCTAATACCCTCTGCAAAAACAAAACAAAACATATGAAGTGTACTGTAACTAAATAATGAAAGCAATACAATGTTGATCACACGTTATGAATTGAGCATGTTTTTTTGTGTTTTTTTTTCAAAAGGACATCGGTGTAGCAGATGGTAGATCAATACGTATCCAGATGTCATGCTCTGTGATCTGAGCTCATCAAACAGAGGAATCCTTCATTTCAACATTGATTTTTTTGTTAGTGGCATGGTGATTTACCTAAAGGAACAATTGAAAGACATCAACCCTGTTGTCTTCTAAAGGGGATTTCACATCAATTTGGTTTTTCCCCTTGAGCCCAGCCCACTAAATAACAATAGTAATTTATTAACATATGATTGATGATAGCTGACAATGCAAAACATTTTCTTACAATGGAAGTACAATATGAAAACTGTGCATTTGTTAATGACAGGAAGGAGAGAGAAACATACAATAGCTAACAATTTTGTGATCTGCAGATTTTAGATCCTTTGTTGTTTTGGCTATAAAAAAAACAGAAACAGGATGCCAGGATATAAATCAAATTAGGGAGTGGTCAGGGGATGCCTGTTCCATCCCTGCTACAAATAGGAAGCTGAAAAATGAGATATCCTGGAGCCCGCTGCTCAGAAGCATCAGAGATGGGAGGGGACAGCTGTCACCAGGCCAGTCGAGTTTCCTGATCTGGGCACCGAGACGACTCTCGCTGGGAAGATGAACGAGGAATGGACACCATGTCGAATCTCTAGTCACACAGGGTGATTCACGAGAGGGAGTGTGAAAAAACAGAAAAAAGTGTGAAGTGTGAAAAAACAGGCTCCTGGTGTTCTTAGAACCGCATGAAAAAACAGGCTCCTGGTGTTCTTAGAACCGTATGAAAAAACAGACTCCTGGTGTTCTTAGAACCGTATGAAAAAACAGGCTCCTGGTGTTCTTAGAACCGCATGAAAAAACAGGCTCCTGGTGTTCTTAGAACCGCATGAAAAAACAGGCTCCTGGTGTTCTTAGAACCGTATGAAAAAACAGGCTCCTGGTGTTCTTAGAACCGCATGAAAAAACAGGCTCCTGGTGTTCTTAGAACCGCATGAAAAAACAGGCTCCTGGTGTTCTTAGAACCGCATGAAAAAACAGGCTGTGCTTCCATCTACACAAACTGTGTCTCCCACCTCCTACTCAGCTTAGGCACAAACGCTACAGAAGCTGTTGTCTTATACAATAATCACTCATCGTGTAAAGTGCTTAGTTGGAAGCTATAAGTTAATCACTTATCATATATTAACCACTTCGTCGTATCTTCACTATGACATGACTGCAAACATACGTGCACATTACATACATTCATATGAAACACTTACAGTCAGATCCAAAATGATTAGCACTCTTGCTAAAGATGAGGGGAAAAAGACAGTATAAAATAAATATGAATACTGAGCTATAGCGTGTTCCAAAACACACTATATTCCAAAAAAAGTATATTATTTTATACAAATGGAAAGAAAAGAGTTTAAGTAATAAAACTTTCAATACCTTTTAATATCTGTCAATACCTTTTACAGTTTTTCTCAGTCGCTTTGGTGCATTTCTTAGATCAAAAGTGCAATTCTTGATACTACTTGTACAAATTCCAAATCATCTAGTCACTTGTGCACATCATTAAAGCAATTTCTTATTCCTTTTGAACAAATTGCAATTGATAATGTACAAGTGTCAGCTTTTTTTATCAATTGCTCACATTGATCAAAAATATAGAAGATGGTTCTCTGTTGAATAGTCTTACCCCTCAAAACATCTAGGCATTAGTTCCTTGCATAAGCCATTAATGCTAAATTGTTAAACTATTTGTTTTAAGATTTAGGTTCCAGAGCGACTTACAAATTGTGCATTCACCTTATGACATCCAGTGGAACAACCACTTTACAATAGTGCATCTAAATATTTTAAGGGGGGAGGGGGTGAGAAGGATTACTTTATCCTATCAAAACATCTAGGCATTTGTTCCAGTTTTGACCTTGCTGTACTAAGGGAGGCCCAGAGGTTACATGCAAAATTGTTGAACTATTTGTCATAAACTGTCAAGAATAGTTTTACACATTTCTATTAGACCTTTTGTACAAAAACGTGAATTGATGAATCGTGCAGGTGAAATTGACCCTCACTCATGAAGGAATGTAAAGTGTTAGTTCAACCAACAATCAACCAGTTGTCTAAATTGCTCAAAGTTGCATCTCGTGAAGAATCAATTGGCAAGCATATATAGACAGACCACAACAGAGTTGCAATTTTCCAATAATGGATGGACCAGGAAACGAACAGGGTCAACAGCCAAGAGGAGGAAGAAGAGGAGCAAGGATGCGTGGTGGAAGGCAAAACAGAGGAAAGGCAGAAGAGGACATAGGGGCCACTATTGTAGACCATGTTGTCAATCATGGCCTTACAATGGCTGAGACGGGTCGAAGGGTGCAGCCGAATATTGGGAGATCAACCGTGTCCTCAATAGTTCAAACGTTTCGAAGAGAGAACAGGTATGTCCACCAATGTACAGTGCACTGTTGCTGTATATAAGCAGTATACTATATACTTTCTACAATGCTTCATATTACAGTAGTCCACTTGTATTTCACAGCATACAGAAATATACTCTATACAGATACACACTGCACCTTACATGCACCTTCCTGTATGTTTTACAGTAAAATGTGTGTTCGCATAGTTTTTGTCTATGTGAAAGTATCCGATGCATCACTGCATTTCCCCACATAGGACTGACTGCAAGATGACCTCAAACCGGTGGCAGAGGCCTTTTCACACCTCAACAGGAGGAGGCTATTTGCACCATGGTCTGAGCAAACAATGCCATGAGACTCAGGGAAATACAAAGGGCCATTATAGAAGTCTTTGAAAACATCCATACGGTTAGCATCTCAACCATCGACAGGGTGCTGCATAGAAACCAGATGAGTATGAAACAGCTGTACCGTGTACCATTCCAAATGAATGAGGACAGAGTTAAGGAGCTACGGTACCAGTATGTA
This sequence comes from Oncorhynchus gorbuscha, assembly GCF_021184085.1. NCBI lineage: Eukaryota > Metazoa > Chordata > Actinopteri > Salmoniformes > Salmonidae > Oncorhynchus > Oncorhynchus gorbuscha. The sequence continues at coordinate 8,787,857 of NC_060195.1, read as the reverse complement.
CAGGTAAAACATATATCTATGTAACTACTTTACAGCAACATTTTATAGTGATACATAGTACAGTAAGCATAAACTGCACACATTTCCATTGCTGTGGAAGGAACATGCAATATATGTACATTTTATGTCACTCTTCCTTACCAAAACAAATTCAACTGTGTGTTCTGGGATATACTGTAGTGTATAATGGAGTTGGAATCAAGTGAACCCTCTCACAACTTTGTATACGTGGATGAGGCTGGCTTCAACCTGACCAAATCAGCGCTACTGTGGATTTGCCAGGCCAACGGGGAGGAAATATCACCATGTGTGCTGCTATTTCGGAGCATGGTGTCCTAACCCATATCCCCCTTATAGGGCCATACAACACCCAGCATCTACTCAACTTTTTAGAGACTCTCTACAGGGCTCTCATCCCTGATGATGAGAGGGGTCTGCTTAGAGAGGATTTGCCAAAGTATGTGGTCATTTGTGATAATGTGAGTTTCCATCGATCAAACATCATAAGGCAATGGTTTGTGACCCACCCGAGGATGCTCATAGAATTCCTCCCACCTTATTCACCATTCCTTAATCCAATTCAGTAGTTATTTTCAGCATGGAGGTGGAAGGTGTACGATCGTCAGCCACACACACAGATGACCCTGCTGGCTGCAATAGATGCAGCATGTGAGGACATCACAGTAGACGCCTGCAGAGGATGGATAAGGCATTCCAAAAGATTCTTTCCACGTTGCATTGGAAGGGAAAATATCCGGTGTGATGTGGATGAGAATATGTGGGCCGACAGACAGGAACGTCTGGATGTGTAGAGACAGCACAAGAGTGCTGCGGGCAAAGTTGTTCCTTTGGGGTGGTTTCCTGTGTTTCTTCTAATTTAGTTGTTTTTCCTTTGTGCCCCTTGGGTTGTGCCCCAGTCTCTTTCAATCAATAACCCACATACAGTAATATGTAAATAGTACTGTTGAAATTGATATATGCCATAGAAGTGCAGCCTTGTGCATTTTCAATACAGTAACTGTCATCCAAACTGAGAAATGCACTTGTTACTTTGCACTTGTTAGGGAAGATGTGAAAAATGCACCAAAGCGACTGAGAAAAACTGCAATACCTTTTAATATTTGTCAATATCTGTCAATGCCTTTTAATATCTGTCAATACCTTTTCATATCTGTCAATACCTTTTAATATCTGTCAATACCTTTTAATACCTTTTCATATCTGTCAATACATTTTTTCCTTTTAATATCTGTCAATACCTTTTAATACCTTTTCATATCTGTCAATACATTTTTTCCTTTTAATATCTGTCAATACCTTTTAATACCTTTTAATATCTGTCAATACCTTTTTTCCTTTTAATATCTGTCAATACCTTTCAATACCTTTTAATATCTGTCAATACCTTTTAATATCTGTCAATACCTTTTAATATCTGTCAATACCTTTTAATACCTGTCAATACCTTTTAATATCTGTCAATACCTTTTAATATCTGTCAATACCTTTTAATATCTGTCAATACCTTTTAATATCTGTCAATACCTTTTAATATCTGTCAATACCTTTCAATATCTGTCAATACCTTTTAATATCTGTCAATACCTTTTAATATCTGTCAATACCTTTTCATATCTGTCAATACCTTTTAATATCTGTCAATACCTTTTAATATCTGTCAATACCTTTTAATATCTGTCAATACCTTTTAATACCTTTTAATATCTGTCAATACCTTTTAATATCTGTCAATACCTTTTAATATACCTTTTAATATCTGTCAATACCTTTTAATATCTGTCAATACCTTTTAAATATCTGTCAATACCTTTTTAATATCTGTCAATACTTTTTTTAATATCTGTCAATACCTTTTAATATCTGTCAATACCTTTTAATATCTGTCAATACCTTTTAATATCTGTCAATACCTTTTAATATCTGTCAATACCTTTTAATATCTGTCAATACCTTTTAATACCTTTTAATATCTGTCAATACCTTTTAATATCTGTCAATACCTTTTAATACCTTTTAATATCTGTCAATACCTTTTAATATCTGTCAATACCTTTTAATATCTAATACCTTTTAATATCTGTCAATACCTTTTAATACCTTTTTTTAATATCTGTCAATTTTATCTGTCATATCTGTCAATACCTTTTAATATCTGTCAATACCTTTTAATATCTGTCAATACCTTTTAATATCTGTCAATACCTTTTAATATCTGTCAATACCTTTTAATATCTGTCAATACCTTTCAATACCTTTTAATATCTGTCAATACCTTTTAATACCTTTTAATATCTGTCAATACCTTTTAATATCTGTCAATACCTTTTAATATCTGTCAATGCCTTTTAATATCTGTCAATACCTTTTAATATCTGTCAATACCTTTTAATATCTGTCAATACCTTTTAATATCTGTCAATACCTTTTAATATCTGTCAATACCTTTTAATACCTTTTAATATCTGTCAATACCTTTTAATACCTTTTAATATCTGTCAATACCTTTTAATATCTGTCAATGCCTTTTAATATCTGTCAATACCTTTTAATATCTGTCAATGCCTTTTAATACCTTTTAATATCTGTCAATACCTTTCAATACCTTTTAATACCTGTCAATACCTTTTAATATCTGTCAATACCTTTTAATATCTGTCAATGCCTTTTAATATCTGTCAATGCCTTTTAATACCTTTTAATATCTGTCAATACCTTTCAATATCTGTCAATACCTTTTAATATCTGTCAATACCTTTTAATATCTGTCAATACCTTTTAATATCTGTCAATGCCTTTCAATACCTTTTAATATCTGTCAATACCTTTCAATACCTTTCAATATCTGTCAATACCTGTCAATGCCCTTCAATACCAACACTGAGCCTTTTTTTGGAAAAAGTTGTATCAGATTGGAGAACATCTTAGAAGGGTTAATAGACTATTCCTCCAAACAGAATCTTTCCAGACTGTTGATATCCTTTATCTGCACTCATGGACTGCCTTATAACTCAAACCACAGGTTTAATATAATTTAAATGTAACCTTTAACTAGGCAAGTAAGTTAAGAACAAATTGTTATTTACAATGACGGCCTACCCCGGCCAAACCTGGACGACGTTGTGGCCAATTGTGCACTGCCCTACGGGACTCCCAATGTGATACAGCCTGGGGTATCCGGAGATTGAAATGGCCATTACAAAATGTTCATTTTGTGGTTAATAAATAATTTCTTTGTGGATTTTGATGTGTGCTTGGGCTTATTGTCTAGCTGGAAGATCCACTTGTGGTCAAGTTTAGGCCTTGTGGTAAAGGCAACCAGGTGTTTGGCTAAAATGTCCTGGTACTGAGTAAAGTTCATGATGCTGTTGACCTCAACAAGGGCCCCAGGACCAGTGAAAGAAAAACAGCCCCATAGTGTTAAAAAAATCCACCACCATATTTTACAGTAAGTGTCGTGTTCTTTACTACATACGATTCCTCTTTTCAACACCATATTTTACAGTAAGTGTGGGGTTCTTTACTACATACGATTCCTCTTTTCAACACCATATTTTACAGTAAGTGTGGGGTTCTTCACTACATACGATTCCTCTTTTCAACACCATATTTTAAGTAAGTGTGGGGTTCTTTAATTACCTTTTTAATCCTCTTTTTAACACCATATTTTACAGTAAGTGTGGGGTTCTTTACTACATGTGATTCCTCTTTTCAACACTATATTTTACAGTAAGTGTGGGGTTCTTTACTACATACGATTAGTCTTTTCAACACCATATTTTACAGTAAGTGTGGGGTTCTTTAATACATACGATTCCTCTTTTCAACACCAAATTTTACAGTAAGTGTGGGGTTCTTTAATACATAGGATTCCTCTTTTCCACACCATATTTTACAGTAAGTGTGGGGTTCTCTACTACATGTGATTCCTCTTTTCAACACTATATTTTGCAGTAAGTGTGGGGTTCTTTACTACATACGATTCCTCTTTTCAACACCATATTTTACAGTAAGTGTGGGGTTCTTTAATACATACGATTCCTCTTTTCAACACCATATTTTACAGTAAGTGTGGGGTTCTTTACTACATACCTTCCTCTTTTCAACACCATATTTTACAGTAAGTGTGGGGTTCTTTAATACATACGATTCCTCTTTTCAACACCATATTTTACAGTAAGTGTGGGGTTCTTTACTACATACGATTCCTCTTTTCAACACCATATTTTACAGTAAGTGTGGGGTTCTTTAATACATACGATTCCTCTTTTCAACACCATATTTTACAGTAAGTGTGGGGTTCTTCACTACATACGATTCCTCTTTTCAACACCATATTTTACAGTAAGTGTGTGGTTTTTTAATACATACGATTCCTCTTTTCAACACCATATTTTACAGTAAGTGTCATGTTCTTTACTACATACGATTCCTCTTTTCAACACCATATTTTACAGTAAGTGTGGGGTTCTTTAATACATAGGATTCCTCTTTAACACCATATTTTACAGTAAGTGTGGGGTTCTTTACTACATACGATTCCTCTTTTCAACACCATATTTTACAGTAAGTGTGGGGTTCTTCAATACATACGATTCCTCTTTTTAACACCATATTTTACAGTAAGTGTGGGGTTCTTTACTACATGTGATTCCTCTTTTCAACACTATATTTTACAGTAAGTGTGGGGTTCTTTACTACATACGATTAGTCTTTTCAACACCATATTTTACAGTAAGTGTGGGGTTCTTTAATACATACGATTCCTCTTTTCAACACCAAATTTTACAGTAAGTGTGGGGTTCTTTAATACATAGGATTCCTCTTTTCAACACCATATTTTACAGTAAGTGTGGGGTTCTTTAATACATACGATTCCTCTTTTCAACACCATATTTTACAGTAAGTGTGGGGTTCTTTAATACATACGATTCCACTGGTGTGCACGGCCAAAGAGCTCTATTTTCATGTCATCAGATCAGTTCCAATCCAAGTGCAAACGCCTGCCGTTTTCATTTGTTGGATGGTATAAAAAAAATAGAGCTCTTTGGCCACGCACACAAATACTTGACCCCTAATTTATTTATTTTTAAGTATTACTTATTAAACAAAATCTCTTCCTCCTTCTCTGTATTAGTATAAAATTATATAATTTCATTTTTTTTTGCATGCCATATAGCTCACTCAGCGTTGTATTATTGATTTTACAGTATTTTTTTTTTCATCTTTATCAATAGTGTCAATAATGTTGGACCTGACTGTATACTGTACTTGGTTGGCAGGGCGTCATATTCACACACTTAACATAATATGTTCTTGTGGTGGCTGGTGTGTGGGAGCTGTGCTACAGAGGGCAGGCAGGCAGGCACATATCCTCACTTCTTGTATACATTACATAGTTGCACATCATCTTAATGTCATAGCCTGCAATGAATCACCATTTTCTGGCTGAGATACTGAGATATTGTGTTATTGACTGTACGTTTGTTTATGTGTAACTCTGTGTTGCTGTTTTTTGTCGCACTGCGTTGCTTTATCTTGACCAGGTCGCAGTTGTAAATGAGAACTTGTTCTCAACTAGCCTACCTGGTTAAATAAAGGTGTTCTCAACTAGCCTACCTGGTTAAATATATATAGTTTTAAATGTATTGAAATAACCCACTAAAATTACATTTACATTACATTTAAGTCATTTAGCAGACGCTCTTATCCAAATGGAGGAAAACTCGCCTCCCTGCGGACCTGGCATCCTTTCACTCCCTCCTCTCTACATTTTCCTCCTCTGTCTCTGCTGCTAAAGCCACTTTCTACCACGCTAAATTCCAAGCATCTGCCTCTAACCCTAGGAAGCTCTTTGCCACCTTCTCCTCCCTCCTGAATCCTCCGCCCCCTCCTCCCTCTCTGCAGATGACTTCGTCAACCATTTTGAAAAGAAGGTCGACGACATCCGATCCTCGTTTGCTAAGTCAAACACACCGCTGGTTCTGCTCACACTGCCCTACCCTGTGCTCTGACCTCTTTCTCCCCTCTCTCTCCAGATGAAATTTTACGTCTTGTGACGGCCGGCCGCCCAACAACCTGCCCGCTTGACCCTATCCCCTCCTCTCTTCTCCAGACCATTTGCGGAGACCTTCTCCCTTACCTCACCTCGCTCATCAACTCATCCCTGACCGTTGGCTACGTCCCTTCCGTCTTCAAGAGAGCGAGAGTTGCACCCTTCTGAAAAAACCTACACTCGATCCCTCCGATGTCAACAATTACAGACCAGTATCCCTTCTTTCCTTTCTCTCCAAAACTCTTGAACGTGCCGTCCTTGGCCAGCTCTCCCGCTATCTCTCTCTGAATGACCTTCTTGATCCAAATCAGTCAGGTTTCAAGACTAGTCATTCAACTGAGACTGCTCTCCTCTGTATCACGGAGGCGCTCCGCACTGCTAAAGCTAACTCTCTCTCCTCTGCTCTCATCCTTCTAGATCTATCAGCTGCCTTCGATACTGTGAACCATCAGATCCTCCTCTCCACCCTCTCCGAGTTGGGCATCTCCGGCGCGGCCCACGCTTGGATTGCGTCCTACCTGACAGGTCGCTTTTCCTACCAGGTGGCGTGGCGAGAATCTGTCTCCTCACCACGCGCTCTCACCACTGGTGTCCCCAGGGCTCTGTTCTTGGCCCTCTCCTATTCTCGCTATACACCAAGTCACTTGGCTCTGTCATAACCTCACATGGTCTCTCTTATCATTGCTATGCAGACGATACACAATTAATCTTCTCCTTTCCCCCTTCTGATGACCAGGTGGCGAATCGCATCTCTGCATGTCTGGCAGACATATCAGTGTGGATGACGGATCACCACCTCAAGCTGAACCTCGGCAAGACGGAGCTGCTCTTCCTCCCGGGGAAGGACTGCCCGTTCCATGATCTGCCATCACGGCGACAACTCCATTGTGTCCTCCTCCCAGAGCGCCAAGAACCTTGGCGTGATCCTGGACAACACCCTGTCGTTTCTACTAACATCAAGGCGGTGGCCCGTTCCTGTAGGTTCATGCTCTACAACATCCGCATAATTTCACCCTGCCTCACACAGGAAGCTCGCAGGTCCTAATCCAGGCACTTGTCATCTCCCGTCTGGATTACTGCAACTCGCTGTTGGCTGGGCTCCTGCCTGTGCCATTAAACCCTTCAACTCATCCAGAACGCCGCAGCCCGTCTGGTGTTCAACCTTCCCAAGTTCTCTCACGTCACCCCGCTCCTCCGTTCTCTCCACTGGCTTCCAGTTGAAGCTCGCATCCGCTACAAGACCATGGTGCTTGCCTACGGAGCTGTGAGGGGAACGGCACCTCAGTACCTCCAGGCTCTGATCAGGCCCTACACCCAAACAAGGGCACTGCGTTCATCCACCTTTGGCCTGCTGCCTCCCTACCACTGAGGAAGTACAGCTCCCGCTCAACCCAGTCAAAACTGTTCGCTGCCCTGGCCCCCCAATGGTGGAACAAACTCCCTGACGCCAGGACAGCGGAGTCAATCAACCTTCCGGAGACACCTGAAACCCCACCTCTTTAAGGAATACCTAGGATAGGTTAAGTAATCCCTCTCACCCCACCCCCTAAGTTTTAGATGCACTATTGTTAAGTGACTGTCCCACTGGATGTCATAAGGTGAATGCACCAATTTGTAAGTCGCTCTGGATAAGAGCGTCTGCTAAATGACTTAAATGTAAATGTAAAAATGTAAATCTAGACAGAAGGCATACCCTGCACCGTATCCGTTTTACACCTTGATATGTCCAAACAAGACAAATAAGTAAACAAGACTGTTCTTTTAATATAAAAACAAAAATCAATTTAAAGTTAACAAAAATATGGTACTGCACTGTGTGTAATGCAAACCATACGGAGAAACTGTACAAGAAACACATGTTGATAATTAGGATGCAGTGCCATCTGGTGGTTGTAAAAGAGGAAGAACTGTTGAGTGTTTTTTCCCCTCACTACGGAGAGTAAATCTCGTTTTATCATCTCATAAGCATCTCATTTTACATCTAAGACTTTCTATAAACCAAAACAGTAGAAGAAAGTTGAGCATACAACTTCAGACAAATATCAGCTTACATGATATAGCCATTTAAACAGGCATCCCTTTCTGGCAATGTTTAATGGACCAAAAGACAAGGATGTTGTATTGAACATAGAGAGAAGAAGTGTTACAGCACAGGGATAGGTAACATGACTCCACGAAGTAGGGCCAATCATCCGTATCAACAAAGAGTGAATCAAAATACAGTGTGTTAGATACCACTCAGGAATCATTAGGTAATGCAAACAGTTTGACTGTGCCTGCCTTGCTATCCCACTCAGGAATCATTAGGTAATCCAAACAGTTTGACTGTGCCAGACTCTCTATTGTTGTCGTACTTCCCTTCCTTGTCATCACATGCGTAGGCCAGCAGCGGTCTCTTAGGATGCCAGGCTACTGTGAAAGTAGGAGACTCACACTGGACCTCCCACAGCTTCTCTCCTGCAAAAACACAAAACAGAAGATACTCTGAATGATGAACTCAAATTAATGAGGACTATATTCTTGCCAAGGACTATGTGGCATAGTGTGGGTTTGTTTTGTAGGCTGTACGGTCCACGGGGAGTGGGGGGGTTATTCTTGCACATTAAATTCTTTTAACTATTTTGTGTTTTTGCTAATTGTGTTTCTTATGTGTCAACAAAACGTTTGTTTGACTTTTTTTTTCTCTCCAACTAACCTGTTTCAACCTCTGCTATGTCTATGAAGTGGTCCTCTGAGGCTGAAGCCAGCATCTTCCCATCATGGCTGAAACTCAATGTTCTCACTGGCCAGTCCAACCTGAAACGCAAGACAATCAGACTCAATGTATGTATACATTGCAAAAGCATGAATGTCAAGTGATACAAATACAGATCATTGTTTGGGTGCTTAATGGGCTACTAGGGTTAGCTGATGATGGTGATGAGGGATTTTCACTATCTGTCCATATGGACTGTTTTCAATGTAGACTCACTCACCTGGAGAAACAGCGAACACAGACCAGTTCTTCAACGGTCCACAGACTGACCAGGGCATCTGCACTTCCTGTGGCAAAGTACTTCCCCGTGGGGTCAAATTTGATGCAGATGCAGTTGGAGGGATGGGCGTTGATCGACTGGATGGGCTTCAGCTCGGGGTAACTGAAAACAACATGTCAAAGTCAGGGAGCCCGTAACTTAGGCTAATTATGAACCCATCTAGTACTTTAAGTCATATTCATTTTCATGTGCAGCAGCAATAGGCATAGGCTACATCACAGGACATAAGCTACACATTCTAGTTTGGACAGGATTGTGAATACTTGAGTAATGGGGTATGGGGGAAATGACACCCTATTCCGTAAATAGTGCACTGGTTTATACCAGCACCATATAGGTTCTAGCCAAAAGTAGTGCACTAAATAGGGAATAACCTAGGGTTCTATTTTGGAAGGGACCAATGTCTTACCTCAAGATGTTGATGCACCCGTTTCCATTGGTGAGAAAGAACATGTTGTTGTCATTATTCCACGAGATCTCGTTGACTTCGAACTTAAACTGCTCCTCAGCTCGTGACCGGTGTGATTTGACGTCGATGAAGGTAACCACATCATCCTTGTTCCCAACGGCTATCGTTTGGCCGTCGGGACTCCAGCAGATGTTGATGTTTTCCCCTGCAAACAAACATAGCAGGTGGATCATGCACTTTTGGTCGGCACAGATCAGAATGAATGCAACAGAACATTACAAATGGCACATTCTGTAAAGTCTTGCACTTCAGTACAATGCTAATGTATTGTTTTTGGCTTAAGACTCCGCAGATGTATCGCTTGCATCGCTGTACAAAATGGGTTTAACTTTAGTGTTGACAGTAGCCGTGCACGTTGTTGTTCTAATTGGAAGGTACCTTTAGTGTTGACAGTAGCCGTGCACGTTGTTGTTCTAATTGGAAGGTACCTTTAGTGTTGACAGTAGCCGTGCACGTTGTTGTTCTAATTGGAAGGTACCTTTAGTGTTGACAGTAGCCGTGCACGTTGTTGTTCTAATTGAAAGGTACCTTTAGTGTTGACAGTAGCCGTGCACGTTGTTGTTCTAATTGGAAGGTACCTTTAGTGTTGACAGTAGCCGTGCACGTTGTTGTTCTAATTGGAAGGTACCTTTAGTGTTGACAGTAGCCGTGCACTTTGTTGTTCTGACGTCCCAGATGCGTATGGTCTTGTCCCCTGATGCAGTGACAAACACGTCTGGGTTGGTAGGATGCCAACACAACTGATCAACACTGTCTCCATGGCCTCTGTAGTTGTTCTCCTTCACCTGTAATGGGTAGAAATAGGTAAAAACAACAAGATAGCTGTGTGCTAAAGTGGAGGTTGCTACTACAAATAGTAACTAACTAGCCGGTTGTCTCGGCTAGCTGGTTCAGCACATAACATAGCATCTAGCTAGTTAGCAGGCTCTTCCCGGTCTGATTATGTTTAACAAATTAATAGATATCTGCTAGATATAAAAGTGAGTGTATAATTTGATGTTCCTGAATGTTACAATATAAGACTTGAGAGTTGTGTTATGAGCCTTGCACTAGCATGCGTGGTTCATTTATGCAACGTTAGCTTGCGTCTATTAAACATGCTAGCAACGTACCAAACGGTCTTTTTCCAAGACAAATACGCTTGCTGTTTTATCAAAAGACCCAGATGCCAACCTCCTGCCGTCGCAACTCCATGCTACTGAATGGACTTTAGCGCTATGCGCAGGGAATTCCCTGCTTTTGTTGTTATTTCTAAAACTCTCTTGCATCTCTTGATAATATTTGGACGCCATTTTGGAAGATACTACCACGTTATGTCGCTACAGGGGGGGGGGGTCTTCTTCTTCTTTGGAGTTTAACGGTGGTTGGCATCCAATATGTTGCATTACCGCCCCCAACTGGACTATGATGTAAATCCATTATACTTTTTGATAACAAAGTATAACTAACGCTATAGTCATTAAAAACACACTACCCCATTCCACTACTTTGCCCCTATCTCCTCATGCACCATGCCAACGGCCTCGGAAGACCGGACACCACCACTCAACATACCCTGTAACTCTTCTGAAGTCAAATCTCATATACCCAAATACGTCTCTGCAGCTGCCACCACAACATCTATTTTCTGTGATTTACATTACATTTCTGTGATACAGTTGATAACCATTGCTATGAATGCTATAAGAAGACAACCTTACTGAAGCATATATCACTCATTGGCCTATCATTCTGTGCTGGCACAGATCTATTACTCACAGGGATACTCTCAGGATCCTTCACCCTTGACCCATTCACCTCTACTTTCTTCACTGCCTCAGCATACAACACCTTCTGCACTGCTCCCAGCAACATGGAGCCCCCTTACAGTTGACACAGACAACTTTATTCATCAAAACTACACAATCCTCTATCCCATGCCCTCCTGCACACATCCCACATCTTGGAATCTTTCTCCTACAAACTGCTACGACATGACCATAAACGTTGCACCTGACACAGTGCAGCGGATTCGGCACAAAACCTCGAACAGGATAACTGATATATCCTGACATGATTTTGTCTGGTAGAGACTCTGACCCAAAACTCAAGAGGACCACGCTCACCACCAGGTCTGATTTGCACCAAACAACGGGCATCACAAACACCAGGAATCTTCAACTTCAAATGCTCATGCGCCAGCTCCCTCTGGTCAGAAGAAACACAAACAAATATCACAAGTCCAGTACAGGTTACCTTCACTGATTCAACTGTACCCAACTCCTTTCCTACCCACCCTGAAATCACAAATGGATCTGCCAAAAGGCAAGGATCCACTTTCTCCAAAAATGTCACTCCTACTCGACCTCTTCTTCCTCTTTCCTCTCCATTCCTCTTCAGAAATCCACCTTTCTGTGTCCCTGGCCTGTCCTAACATTCCTGCTCTCCTGACTCCACCTTTCTGTGTCCCTGGCCTGTCCTAATATTCCTGCTCTCATGACTCCACCTTTCTGTGTCCCTGGCCTGTCCTAATATTCCTGCTCTCCTGACTCCACCTTTCTGTGTCCCTGGCCTGTCCTAATATTCCTGCTCTCCTGACTCCACCTTTCTGTGTCCCTGGCCTGTCCTAATATTCCTGCTCTCCTTACTCCACCTTTCTGTGTCCCTGGCCTGTCCTAACATTCCTGCTCTCATGACTCCACCTTTCTGTGTCCCTGGCCTGTCCTAATATTCCTACTCTCCTGACTCCAACTCATAATTGTTCTGCTCACCTTGGAAAACGTGTCGTCTCCAGGCGCCAACATTTTGAGAGCATGAGAAGTAGCCACACACAGAAAATACGACCACCAAACTCAACTGTGTTCTATTCCTCATCACAGTGGAAGACATTGAGCTTTCTCTTGGTACACTCTGATAGTGCCTTGCGCTCGAGTTCACTTGGCATTGGCCCAAAGCACCAAAGTGGCTGGTTGACAACACCACCAAAAACTTGTTAGCCCCGATTACACATTGCTGGCCTTCCAATGTCTTGAGGGGTGATTCAAGTCCTGTATTATGTTTTTTTGTATTATCATGGATAAATCGTGGCTTATAAAAGATTATAAACTGGGTGGTTCAAACTCTAAATGCTGATTGGCTGACAGCCATGGTATATCAGACTGCATACCACGGGTATGACAAAACATTTATTTTTACTGTCCTAATTACATTGGTAAACAGTTTATAATACCAATAAGGCACCTTGGGGGTTTGTGATACATGGCCAATATACCACGGCTAAGGGCTGTATGCAGGTATTCCACGTTGCGTCGTGCATAAGAACAGCCCTTAGCCGTGGTATATTGTCCATATACGTGGTCCTTCTGTAGCTCAGTTGGTAGAGCATGGCGCTTGTAACGCCATGCGGGTTGGGTTGGCTTGTGGGTTCGATCCCCGGGACCACCCATACGTAGAATGTATGCACACATGACTGTAAGTCGCTTTGGATAAAAGGGTCTGCTAAATGGCATATATTATATTATTATTATTATACCACACCTCCTCAGGCCTTATTGCTTAAATATATCATCATTGTCTAAATAGTTAAATGGTTTTGAATTAACTATAATAATTTTTTAAACTTTTATTGAACAAAATATGAAATGGGCATTAAAGTGAACCAATCCATTTAAACGCTGTCTAACTTTATTGGTTCAACACTCTTAACAATTACACACCTTACATTTAGGTATTAAAGGCTCAGTCAAGCACAGCACAGTACAACACTCTGTGGTTCAGTTTCTATGCCGATAATGCCATCTCAGGTTGTTTGAAATGGAGTTCAGTTCAGCAATAATGATCTAACATTAGTCATATATTGATAGAGGAATTCTAAATTCCTTTATGCTTTAATTGCCAAAACCAATTAGCACTAATTTCTAATTCATTAATGAGTTGTAAGTTCATTAATTATGCATGAAGTAGATCGAGACCAGTCTTAAAAGCCAGGTAAAGAGCGTTTAATTCCAGAGAGTATTAACTACATACACAGATTTCCACAGGTTATAAACTCAAAATGACATCATCAGTTTCCCACGATAGCCCCGTTGTTTTTTGTTTAGGTCCGGAGATGCTTTCTACTCCACTCATAAACCAGACATTACAACCTGTCTAGAAGATATACTTTTCTCCTACCAATGGAACATAACCCAAACATTCTTATCTTGTCTGAAAAGCTTTTTCTCCCCCTTAACCTTCACAAGAGGCACAGACAATCAATTAGTTCTGCTTACATTTTCAGTAACAGCTTAACCAATAACTTTTACTTTTCATATCATAACATAATAGTATTAGAATAAATGGTTCTAATCAATAATGTATACATAATTAATCATCTTAACTACAATTTCCTCTAACATATACTACACACATACAGATGGAAAAATAGATACAAGTACAAGTCTTGTTGTTTTTATTGGGTAATTTTATTTCATATAATTGAAAAATGAATATCAATGTAAATGTTTAAAAAAAAAAACATAACACTTCATTTTCAAATCCCAAACACACACAATATCAAGATTCACACAAACTCAGTCCAGTTATTTCCTTGTTCGTCAGCTGCTTGCCTAATAAATAAAAATCGAATTGAGAAAATGGTGACAGGTTTAAGACTTAGTAAACAATTGCATCTGGAAAACATGAAAGAAGGCTTCATAGAAATGACTTAAAATAGAGTCAATGCTCTCAATGTCGTTTCTGAATCTTTAAGAAAACATTTACAATGTCATGATGGGTATGAGAGTGACTGTCCTATGAGCCTTCAAATGTATTTATTTCTTAGATTAAGACTGTTTAATCCAGTTGTTTTAGGTTGTACTAGATATCTGAAAGCATGACCTACTAACATAATACACACAGGATGACATCTGGTTACAGCCGTAATGAAACAATGGGAGTATCCCAGCAAATATGAACAAAGCATCTTATACAGCTTGGGAATGTAGGTGGAAGTCATTTACAAATGTTGTGCCATTGCTAGGATAGTCAAGAGGCAAGTGTGTCTAATACGAGGTAGACTGAGTACACAAGCACCTAATTCCTCAAGGACGTTAGGCTATTTTGGATTGAAACGTGCACGGCTTTCATTTGCATCCCTACGCTGTAGTTGCATCGATTACACATTAAAGATAGTTCACAAACTGGAACAGTTTGAAATAGCAAAAGTACCTTCATAATGTGCAATATCTGTATCCTATTTGCTAATGATGACCCAGATGGTAAACATAGTTCTGTATCGATGTTTAGGTGGCCGTTCTACTGCATAAAGTAAGCAGTGACTGTACTGAAAGTCTTACGGTAGTAAGATAGTGTCTTCTTTAGATTCAGTAAAAGTAAGGGAGAAGCAGAACTTGCATCAAATAAGCTTGTGCTATACTGTAGATTAGAAGTATGATTCAATTCCTGTTCACTATAACAGGGTGTGAGGAAGAAGAGAAAGATCTGATCAAAAAAGGTTGGATTCTAAAACAGTGCATTTCATCAGATGATGACACTAAGACACATCAGATTGAGATCGTTTGCGCATCAAATAAAATAACCTAACACTTTTTTTTGATGAAGTGTCTCGAACTGCAGATAACTGAGATTCTGTGCAAATTGTGCAGCTTTCCTCAGCACGCCTGCCTTCCTGGTTGCCCAGGGACCTCTGGAGCCGACCTTCAACACTCTGCATCTGTACTCCCATTCCCGCTGAGTGGGTTGGGCACTGCGGAGAGGCTGGGAGACAGTGTGGCATGCGTGTCTGTCTCCACATTCAGACTAGGGTTAAGGTGGCTGATTCCGTTGGCCTGTGGTGGTGCCCATTTCTCATGCTTCTCCTTCTCATGCTCCTCCCCACTGTTGGAACACAACAACAAGGGTGAGTCCTCTTTCAAAAGTCCTTCTTATTTTCATACATGTATTCTGCACCAACAAAAAGATACCCCAACAAAGTATTTAATAGAATAATTTTGTTTGAAGAAAAAAAAAAAAAAACGTTTTTTTTTTAATAAAAAAATTAATATATATGTTTTATTGTTACACACCGGATAGGTGCAGTGAAATGTGTTGTTTATAAGGGTCTGCCAGAGTAGTCCTGCGCCCCTGGAGCAAATGTGGGTTAAGTGCCTTGCTCAAGGGCACATCGATAGGTGTTTCACTTTGTCGTCTAGGGTATTCAAACCAGAGACATTTCGTAGTTGTGCCAATGATATGTGAGCCAATTTAGCTGAAATAATTAACATGATGATGGTCACCATAATGGATGTACATTACCTGACAATGCATCCTTTGGTGACCGGCGCCTCGGAGTCGACCTCTTTCTCAGACAAAGAAGTACGGGACCTCCTGTCCTGCCAGGACCCTGCTTGGGGCTCTTGGCCAGAGTCTGACCTGCGCCTGGCTGCTACGGCTGGGCCGGGGCCCCTTCCGCTGGGGGAGGCTGGCTCTCTGGGGCTCTGCCCAGGCCCTGGTCCTGTGGGCCCCTCTGGCTCTTTGCCTGAGCTGTCAGAGCTGTGGGAGCTCTGGCTGTGCCTCCCGTTCAGGCTGTCAGAGGAGGAGACCTTGCTTATTTGTCCGTCCCTGCTCTCATCTGAGGGAGAAAGACAAAGGGGTTAGTAGGGACATGATGTAAGAGAACAGAATGTTCACTCTCTCTGTGGGTTATTATCTGCACTAGATTACTATATGATCTAGGAGCATAAACAATAACATATTTTGACTGGCATTTTACAAAGTAAACAGTGATGCAGATTTTTACCAACCAAACTGTAGGCCTGACATCGAAACTGGTTCATGATACTTGGTTGTCCGTGGACAATATTCAAAAGGCAAAGATAACACACTGTTGATTGTCTAAGAACGGGTTACAAAGACCACACTGTATAATTATTATTGAATTCACAAGACGTGAAGGTGGCTCACCACTAATGAACAGTGACATCATGCATATGCCCTGGTCTATAGTTTAACCATTAGAGTACTGTATGCAAATGATCACGACAGAGTGTATTGAGCCCTCTGGTGGGGATATGTAGAATAGTCACGGCTATTTCGGCACACCACTCAAATAGTCTATTCATAGTCTGTAAACAAACAGACGAATGGTGGTGCTACCTCCTCCAGAGTCACAGGCTTGTTTACGTCTCCTCCTAAGGATGACCTCCAGCTCACTGCTGACAGGACTCTTCCCTGGGGGGGGCGGGACCGACTCCTGAGACCCCCGACTGGGACTCTTCTTCACCGTCTCCTGGGGGGGGGGGGGATCCAGAAACACATACAACATGTTTTACTGTTGGTAACAGATATATAGGTTGTTGTCACTTATTAAAAGCATATATTAGCTTTTATAATGTCTTATAATAAGACTAATAAAATAAAAAATAAAAATAACATACCAGAATGCCTTTCAGTTCTTCCATGGCACTCTCCTGTGGCAACTTTTCTTCCATTACTGGAGGTTTCTAGGGGTTGAGAGAATGCTATTAATACATCAACTAAGTTAATAAACATAATAAACATAACACACATTTTACTTTGGTGCTCACGCACACCTCGGGCCTGGCAGCTGGTGTTAGCTTTTATCACATAGCTGGTCTATATTTGAAAGCTGGAGGCCATTTTTTATTGATTTTCCCCTCATGGCGCCTGCAAGTTGTCATGGTGATTTTGTCAATCAATAGAATATACCGGTAAATGAAATGAAAGCGGCAGCCATGTGGTGTCTGTCAGTCTACACTGTGAGGTAATCCACGGACAATGTTACACAAAGAGAAAGAGCCCCATGCCAAAAGCCAAACACGAAGACCGGTTTTAGTGAGAGATTAATAACAGAACTGCTATAATCCATCTCACTCTAGTACCATATGATGTGGATTATCCCTGTGATGTGGGGGTTAGCATGCTGTTTTGTTGTGATTTTAGGATCCCGGGAGACTTCCCTTTCACAAAATTGATGTAAAAGTCAATATACTCACTTTTACGGCAACTCTCTTTGGGGAGACAGTCAGTTGATTAAAAAACATGACATGGTTGGAGACATAAGGGAGTAATCAGTTTGAGAACATTACGTAGAGTCTATATTTCCACAGTTTGAGAACATTACATAGTCTATATTTCCACAGTTTGAGAACATTACGTAGAGTCTATATTTCCACAGTTTGAGAACATTACGTAGTCTATATTTCCACAGTTTGAGAACATTACGTAGTCTATATTTCCACAGTTTGAGAACATTACGTAGAGTCTATATTTCCACAGTTTGAGAACATTACGGAATCTATATTTCCACAGTTTGAGAACATTACATAGTCTATATTTCCACAGTTTGAGAACATTAAGTAGAGTTTATATTTCCACAGTTTGAGAACATTAAGTAGAGTCAATATTTCCACAGTTTGAGAACATTATGTAGAGTCTATATTTCCACAGTTTGAGAACATTAAGTAGAGTCTATATTTCCACAGTTTGAGAACATTAAGTAGAGTCTATATTTCCACAGTTTGAGAACATTAAGTAGAGTCTATATTTCCACAGTTTGAGAACATTACGTAGTCTATATTTCCACAGTTTGAGAACATTAATTAGAGTCTATATTTCCACAGTTTGAGAACATTAAGTAGAGTCTATATTTCCACAGTTTGAGAACATTACGTAGTCTATATTTCCACAGTTTGAGAACATTAAGTAGAGTCTATATTTCCAAAGTTTGAGAACATTAAGTAGAGTCTATATTTCCACAGTTTGAGAACATTACGTAGTCTATATTTCCACAGTTTGAGAACATTAAGTAGAGTCTATATGTCCACAGTTTAAGAACATTACGTAGTCTATATTTCCACAGTTTGAGAACATTAAGTAGAGTCTATATTTCCACAGTTTGAGAACATTAAGTAGAGTCAATATTTCCACAGTTTGAGAACATTATGTAGAGTCTATATTTCCACAGTTTGAGAACATTACGTAGTCTATATTTCCACAGTTTGAGAACATTAAGTAGAGTCTATATTTGCACAGTTTGAGAACATTACGTAGAGTCTATATTTCCACATTTTGAGAACATTAAGTAGAGTCTATATTTGCACAGTTTGAGAACATTACGTAGAGTCTATATTTCCACATTTTGAGAACATTACGTAGTCTATATTTCCACAGTTTGAGAACATTACGTAGTCTATATTTCCACAGTTTGAGAACATTAAGTAGTCTATATTTCCACATTTTGAGAACATTACGTAGTCTATATTTCCACAGTTTGAGAACATTAAGTAGTCTATATTTCCACATATTTGAGAACATTATGTAGAGTCTATATTTCCACAGTAGAACATTACGTAGTCTATATTTCCACAGTTTGAGAACATTAAGTAGAGTCTATATTTCCACAGTTTGAGAACATTACACAGTTTGAGAACATTAAGTAGTAGAGAACATTACGTAGTCTATATTTCCACAGTTTGAGAACATTAAGTATTATCTATATTTCCACAGTTTGAGAACATTAAGTAGAGTCTATATTTCCACAGTTTGAGTCTATATTTCCACAGTTTGAGAACATTACAGTTTGAGAACATTACGTAGTCTATATTTCCACAGTTTGAGAACATTACGTAGTCTATATTTCCACAGTTTGAGAACATTAAGTAGAGTCTATATTTCCACAGTTTGAGAACATCAAGTAGAGTCTATATTTCCACACCTTTCCAAGACAATTATTTAAACAAAACATGAACTGTTGACCTCTTCACCTTAGTATCTCCTCCCTTGACAGGCCTCAGAACCACTCCATGTTTAATCCTCTCCATCATCTCATTGACTGCCTTCACTTTAACGTCATTTGTACCTCCTTCTGCACCTCCTTCTGCACCTCCTTCTACAAGACAAGGAGAGATGGATAATATTGTAAAGATGTGTGATTTTAAAATAAGAAATTCCTCAATTATGAATGATTATTTGAATCGTATTCTCTATGTTCTATATTATTCTGGCATGTGCAGATTTGATTCTCAGTGATTTGAAACCTACCAGGAGTTTGTTCCAACTTCGGGGATCCTCCCTTTGAACTTTTGGATGATTTCCTCATGATTGCAATCAGTGAGCTATTGAATGAAGAGTGTACATTAAACTCAGTATGATTAGACAGATCGGTGGTTGGAGCATTCATCCCTCCATGCAAGCCTGTACACAACATAATAATAGCCTATTGTCTGACCTGAGGGGGTTGCATCGCGATGGGGGAGGGGGTGGAGGAGGGGGAGGGGGTGGTGGTGGGGGTGGAGGGGGCTGGGGAACAGGGGCGGGGGGGGGCGATCCCTGGTTCAGGGCCTGGTGAGGGCTCAGCGCTCTTCTGGACCTGCAGCAGCTCTTGCACTAAAGATATAAAAGACAGATGTGTTAGATGAAGCCTGGGTCACCAGTCTTTTAACATGAGAAGATGGACAACTATTTATTTCACTGGTACTGCTGGAGACGTATTCCTTCACAAAGCTATAGGAATCAAATCTGTGGGTAACCCACAGTGTGATGTGATTGACAGCCCGTAGGTGTCCTCCTCACCTCTTTTCTCTAGGTCACGGTTCTTCTTCTCTACTTCCTGCAGACATCCCTCTGTCTCTCTCTTCTCCTCCTCCATCAGTTCCAGCTGGCTCTGCAGCTCTGCTATCTGCTGTTTCAGAGAGTACTCCTGTAGCTCAGCCTCCAGAGCCTTCACCTACATGGATATGAATGGAGATCCAGATTTGACTATATTTCAGTTGGACTGCGCAGAATCACTGATTTACAAAATCACCCAAAGAACTACTCATTATGTGTTCAAGATTAGCAATTCTGCTCTTTGCCTTGCTAAAACTACACTGAAGAAAACTATAAACGCAACAGCAGCAGAAAGGCTGGTCAAACAGAAACAATCCAGGTTTATGGTGCTTCAACACGACTGTGAATATAATACACTGAACAAAAATATAAACACAACATGTAAAGTGTTGGTCCCATGTTTCATGAGCTGAAATAAAAAAAATCCCAGACATTTTCCATATACAAAAAAAGCTTGTCTCTCAAATGTTGTGCACAAATGTGTTTACATCCCTGTTAGTGAGCATTTCTCCTTTGCCAAGATAATCCATCCACCTGACAGGTGTGGCATATCAAGAAGCTGATTTAACAGCATGATCATTACACAGGTGCACCTTGTGCTGGGGACAATAAAAGGCCACTTTAAAATGTCCAGTTTTGTCACACAACACAATGCCACTGAGAGAGCATGCAATTGGCATGCTGACTGCAGGAATGCCGACCAGAGCTGTTGCCAGATAATTTAACGTAAATTTATACACTATAAGCCCAGGACTTCCATATCCGTCTTCTTCGCCTTCGGAATGGTCTGAGGGGGAGTGCCGAGGACTGTTTCTGTTTGTAATAAAGATCAGCTTGTCTACATGGTGCTGAGAAAGATCAGTTACAGAAGCTGGATCTGTCAGACATATGTCTGTAATGTAGCCTGCTGTCTGTCTGTCTGTCTGTCTGTCTGTCTGTCTGTCTGTCTGTCTGTCTGTCTGTCTGTCTGTCTGTCTGTCTGTCTGTCTGTCTGTCTGTCTGTCTGTCTGTCTGTCTGTCTGTCTGTCGGTCGGTTGGTCGGTTGGTCTGTAGGAAAATAGAATATACTGTCAGAGAGGGGAAGATGGTAGTTTATGATCGCTTCCAGATTAATTAGGGAGGAATCCTGTGGGCTGGACAGCTTCAAACAAACACCCATCATAGCCCCATGTCATGTGTTGTGGGTACTGGGGGTGGAGATCTGAGAGGTGATGACTTTGCAGGTTTGGCCACAGCTGCAGTACAGCAACTGCTGCATGGGAAACCAGTGTGGGTAATCAGACCATAGAGATATATACTGTATCTATCTAGGAGTCAGACTGGGACTGTGAGGCTTACCTTCTGGTGATGCTACCTATAACTGTAGTAGTCCTGTGAGGGAGGGAGGGAGGGAGGGAGGGAGGTAGTCAGTCAGTCAGTCAGTCAGTCAGTCAGTCAGTCAGACAGACAGACAGACAGACAGACAGACAGACAGACAGACAGACAGACAGACAGACAGACAGACAGACAGACAGACAGACAGACAGACAGACAGACAGACAGACAGACAGACAGACAGAC
>NC_060195.1:8748633-8761133 GCF_021184085.1 Oncorhynchus gorbuscha | reverse complement strand
AAATAATGTCCACCAGAGCTGTTGACAGATAATTCAATGTTAATTTCTCTACCATAAGCCGCCTACAATGTCGTTTTAGAGAATTTGGCAGTACGTCCAACAGGCCTCACAACCGCAGACCACGTGTAACCAAATCAGTCCAATCATGTCACCCATTGAGCATGTTTGGGATGCTCTGGATCGACGTGTACGACAGCGTGTTCCGGTTCCCGCCAATATCCAGCAACTTTGCACAGCCATTGAAGAGGAGTGGGACAACATTCCACATGTCACAATCAACAGCCTGATCAACTCTAAGTGAAGCAGATGTGTCACGCTGCATGAGGCTAATGGTGGTCACACCAGATACCGACTGGTTTTCTGATCCACGCTCCTACCTTTTATTTTAAGGTGTCTGTGACCAACAGATGCATATCTGTATTCCCAGTCATGTGAAATCCATACATTAAGGCCCAAATAATGTATTTCAATTGACTGATTTCCTTATATGAACTGTAACTCATTTATATTCTTGTTTAGTGTACATGTCAAAACTATGAAAAATCTAGACAGATATTCTGCATTCAAACTTACATAGTATAATACAAGACCTCTCAGCAGCCCTCAGAATCCCGCCCCAAGCAGACAGAGACACTTTCCGTGCCTGTCTGAGACTGTCCTCCTGTGAGGTATTGATTTTCAGGCCTGGTAGTGGATACTCACCAGGGCTGTTAGCTCTTCAATCTGCCTCTGCTGCTCTTGAAGCTGACAGGCGAGCCACTTCTTCTCCTCCAGCAGAGTGCTCACTGTCTCCTGCAGCTCTGGAGGGGAAGAAAGAGGTTCCTGGGTGACACGACGTGATGACATCTCTTCACTACATCTAATATTCTGACATACAGCTCTGTTACTTTAACATTTTAACATGGTTTATCTTGCTACTGGAAATACCATTAGACAAAAACAACAGAAAGATGAAACCTAATATGCTGTACAGGCACAACATAATTTCATTGCAGTCAGTCCATTACCCCGTCAAGACAAATTTAGACAAAGGGTCTGATATAGTGTTGACCTGCTGTTGGTATTGGCAGTACGGGTCAGGGCTGGTGTCCTGTGTGTCTGTCTGTGTATGGGTCAGGGCTGGTGTCCTGTGTGTCTGTCTGTGTATGGGTCAGGGCTGGTGTCCTGTGTGTCTGTCTGTGTACGGGTCAGGGCTGGTGTCCTGTGTGTCTGTCTGTGTACGGGTCAGGGCTGGTGTCCTGTGTGTCTGTCTGTGTACGGGTCAGGGCTGGTGTCCTGTGTGTCTGTCTGTGTATGGGTCAGGGCTGGTGTCCTGTGTGTCTGTCTGTGTATGGGTCAGGGCTGGTGTCCTGTGTGTCTGTCTGTGTACAGGTCTGGTAGCTACCCGGTACTGTCTGTGTACGGGTCTGGTAGCTACCCGGTACTGTCTGTGTACTGGTCTGGTAGCTACCCGGTACTGTCTGTGTACTGGTCTGGTAGGTACCCGGTACTGTCTGTGTACTGGTCTGGTAGGTACCCGGTACTGTCTGTGTACTGGTCTGGTAGGTACCCGGTACTGTCTGTGTACTGGTCTGGTAGCTACCCGGTACTGTCTGTGTACTGGTCTGATAGCTACCCGGTACTGTCTGTGTACTGTTCTGGTAGGTACCCGGTACTGTCTGTGTACTGGTCTGGTAGGTACCCGGTACTGTCTGTGTACTGGTCTGGTAGGTACCCGGTACTGTCTGTGTACTGGTCTGGTAGGTACCCGGTACTGTCTGTGTACTGGTCTGGTAGGTACCCGGTACTGCCTGTGTACTGGTCTGGTAGCTACCCGGTACTGTCAGTGTACTGGTCTGGTAGGTACCCGGTACTGTCTGTGTACTGGTCTGGTAGGTACCCGGTACTGTCTGTGTACTGGTCTGGTAGGTACCCGGTACTGTCTGTGTACTGGTCTGGTAGGTACCCGGTACTGCCTGTGTACGTGTCTGGTACCTTTACCCTGCTGTTGGTACAGGCTGTACGGGTCAGGGCTGGTGTCCTGTGTGTCCGTCTCCTCTTCCAGAGGTATGCAGTCTGTGATACTAGGTAGCATCTCATCCAGACAGGGTCGAGACGACAGGCTCAGATACTTCAGCTTCCTGTTCTCACTGTTCAACTGGGGGACAAACAACACACACTGGATTATATATGATAAAGACAAATGATGTAACAGAGGCCAATAGCTGATAACAGCTGATAACAGAGGCCAATAGCACACAGAAACATACACTGATTTGGCATGTGGGATATGGGTGGTAGCTCAGTTGGTAGAGCATGGTGCTTGTAACGCCAGGGTAGTGGGTTCGCTCCCCGGGACCACCCATACGTAGAATGTATGCACACATGACTGTAAGTCGCTTTGGATAAAAGCATCTGCTAAATGGCATATATTTATATATATTTATGTTGACTGTAATATTGTAAGATATGTATGTACTGTAGCCTACACATCAATGGCTTATGGAAATAAACATTATACATACAAACATGTAAAAATGCTTGTCTTTTTAAATCACCACCTCTTGGCAGGGCCCAGGAAGTAATGGTTTACCACTACTTAATTACTAAGCCAAGCAGTGTCAGTCTCTTACCTTGGTGGCAAGGGTCTCAACTACTAAGTCAAGCAGTGTCAGTGTCTTACCTTGGTGGCAAGGGCCTCAGCATTTTCTCTGCAGGATTTTTCTATCTCCAGCTGAGTCTGCAGAACGCTCACCTCCTCGATCACCATTTGGGAAACTAGAATACAAAAAACACATTACATTGCAGTTAGTTTTATTGTTTTATGGTACGATTTGACTCCTATTTTAAAGAATGAATGACTGACTGAATAAATGACTGACTGAATGCGAGGAAACATGTCTATTGTGTTACTCTATTTCCCCTTCTACCTATTGAGCTATTCAGTTTCCCTCTATTTCCCCTTCTCCCTATTGAGCTATTCAGTTTCCCTCTATTTCCCCTTCTCCCTACTGAGCTATTCAGTTTCCCTCTATTTCCCCTTCTCCCTATTGAGCTATTCAGTTTCCCTCTGTCTACAGACAGAACTGTAACAGGGTCCATGTGACATGCTAATGTAGCCAGATCGTGTTGCATTGGAGACCAGGAAGGCTCAGGCTCTTTTTTCATTGTAAATCATTAGTATTTCCTCTGGCTACTAACTACTCTAAATCAGATTAACTAAGGTCCATGTGGTTCCATTGAAAATGTAAGCTTATCCTGCATTTGTGCCAGTGGTAATTTTTTGTTTCAAAACAAAGGCTACAGTGCTTAAAATGCTCTTAGATTTGTTTGGGGGGGTGGGTTGCTGTTGTTGTCAGGAAAAGAGGTGCAATCATTCTCCCATATGCACATACACATTGCATATTGGCACATCCAGAACACCCAGAACACCCAGATGTCCATCATTTGTTAACTATTGAAATGCTCCTTAGTTTACAGTGTCTATACTACTACAGTACAACTGGCCCCTCAAGGGAGAATCTGGTTTCATCCGTTTCATCGTGACACCAATCCAACTAGGGATACAACAGCCTACCTAGTCTTCTACCTAGTCTGCTACCTAGTCTTCTACCTAGTCTGCTACCTAGTCTGCTACCTAGTCTGCTACGTACTCTGCTACCTAGTCTGCTACCTAGTCTGCTACCTACTCTGCTACCTAGTCTGCTACGTACTCTGCTACCTAGTCTGCTACCTACTCTGCTACCTAGTCTGCTACCTAGTCTGCTACGTACTCTGCTACCTAGTCTGCTACCACTAGTCTGCTACCTAGTCTGCTACCTACTCTGCTACCTAGTCTGCTACCTAGTCTGTTACCTACTCCGCTACCTAGTCCGCTACCTAGTCCGCTACCTACTCTGCTACCTAGTCCGCTACCTAGTCCGCTACCTAGTCCGTTACCTACTCTGCTACCTAGTCTGCTACCTAGTCTGCTACCTAGTCTGCTACCTAGTCTGTTACCTACTCTGCTACGTAGTCTGCTACCTAGTCTGCTACCTAGTCTGCTACCTACTCTGCTACCTAGTCCGCTACCTAGTCCGCTACCTAGTCCGCTACCTAGTCCGTTACCTACTCTGCTACCTAGTCCGCTACCTACTCCGCTACCTACTCCGCTACCTAGTCCGCTACCTACTCTGCTACCTAGTCCGCTACCTACTCCGCTACCTAGTCCGCTACCTACTCCGCTACCTAGTCCGCTACCTAGTCTTCTACCTAGTCTGCTACCTAGTCTGCTACCTACTCTGCTACCTAGTCCGCTACCTAGTCCGCTACCTAGTCCGTTACCTACTCTGCTACCTAGTCCGCTACCTACTCCGCTACCTAGTCCGCTACCTACTCTGCTACCTAGTCTGCTACCTACTCTGCTACCTAGTCTGCTACCTAGTCTGCTACCTACTCTGCTACCTAGTCTTCTACCTAGTCTGCTACCTAGTCTGCTACCTAGTCTGCTACCTACTCTGCTACCTAGTCTGCTACCTAGTCTGCTACCTACTCTGCTACCTAGTCCGCTGCCTAGTCCGCTACCTAGTCCGCTACCTACTCTGCTACCTAGTCCGCTACCTAGTCCGCTACCTACTCCGCTACCTAGTCCGCTACCTAGTCTGCTACCTAGTCTGCTACCTAGTCTGCTACCTAGTCTCCTACCTACTCCGCTACCTAGTCCGCTACCTAGTCCGCTACCTACTCCGCTACCTAGTCCGCTACCTAGTCCGCTATCTAGTCCGCTACCTAGTCCGCTACCTAGTCCGCTACCTACTCTGCTACCTAGTCTGCTACCTACTCTGCTACCTAGTCTGCTACCTACTCTGCTACCTAGTCTGCTACCTAGTCTGTTACCTACTCCGCTACCTAGTCCGCTACCTAGTCCGCTACCTACTCTGCTACCTAGTCCGCTACCTAGTCCGCTACCTAGTCCGTTACCTACTCTGCTACCTAGTCTGCTACCTAGTCTGCTACCTAGTCTGCTACCTAGTCTGTTACCTACTCTGCTACCTAGTCTGCTACCTAGTCTGCTACCTACTCTGCTACCTAGTCCGCTACCTAGTCCGCTACCTAGTCCGTTACCTACTCTGCTACCTAGTCCGCTACCTACTCCGCTACCTAGTCCGCTACCTAGTCCGCTACCTACTCCGCTACCTAGTCCGCTACCTAGTCCGCTACCTAGTCCGCTATCTAGTCCGCTACCTAGTCCGCTACCTACTCTGCTACCTAGTCTGCTACCTAGTCCGCTACCCTAGTCCGCTACCTAGTCCGCTACCTACTCTGCTACCTAGTCTGCTACCTAGTCCGCTACCTAGTCCGCTACCTACTCTGCTACCTAGTCTGCTACCTAGTCCGCTATCTAGTCCGCTACCTAGTCCGCTACCTAGTCCGCTACCTACTACCTAGTCTGCTACCTAGTCCGCTACCTAGTCCGCTACCTACTCTGCTACCTAGTCTGCTACCTAGTCCGCTATCTAGTCCGCTACCTAGTCCGCTACCTAGTCCGCTACCTACTCTGCTACCTAGTCTGCTACCTAGTCCGCTACCTAGTCCGCTACCTACTCTGCTACCTAGTCTGCTACCTAGTCCGCTACCTAGTCCGCTACCTACTCTGCTACCTAGTCTGCTACCTAGTCCGCTATCTAGTCCGCTACCTAGTCCGCTACCTAGTCCGCTACCTACTCTGCTACCTAGTCTGCTACCTAGTCCGCTACCTAGTCCGCTACCTACTCTGCTACCTAGTCTGCTACCTAGTCCGCTATCTAGTCTCCTACCTAGTCCGCTACCTAGTCCGCTACCTAGTCCGCTACTCTGCTACCTAGTCTGCTACCTAGTCCGCTATAGTCTCCTCTGTGTTTATTCATGTACTATTTTGTTCCGTTGCAAAAAACACAACATCTTAACGTAATATTCAAAATGTTCATGGTTATTCATTCATTTTATTATTTTAACCTTTATTTAACTAGGCAAGTCAGTTAAGAACTAATTCTTATTTTCAATGACGGCCTAGGAACAGTGGGTTAACTGCCTGTTCAGAGGGAGAACAACAGATTTGTACCTTGTCAGCTCAGTGATTTGAACTTGCAACCTTCCGGTTACTAGTCCAACGCTCTAACCACAAGGCTACCCTGCCGCCCCATTTGCTCTAATGCCTTCTGAACACACATGCCTCTGCATATTATCCCCAGCTTGATTACACCATATTTGCAAAGCAGTAGGTCGATCCTATCCCCGATGTCTGACACTGAGCATGCATGAGTCTCTGAGAATTCTGGGAAAGGGGATCGAAGATTCTGCTTGTTATCACGCTTAGGAGCAGTAGGAAAGTTCTGCAGCGCACACACATGACGACAGGCTGATCTCTATAGCTGTCCTGCGGTTAAACTACTCCTCTCTGACTCCCTGGATGGTCTCCACGTCCACTATTTCTGTAATGAGACTAGAGGAAGAGCAGAGCTGGAGGGGCTGTGTGTCTGTATTGTGGTAGAGATTCTAGGTCAATAACTCCTCTATGCTTAATGCTCCATGAACTGAATGTTGACTCCAAAAACCTGCCTTTAACATGGTGTCATATACTCTGTGGAGGAGCGCTGAGCAAGTCATTGTGTCCCAAAGGGCAACCTATTCCCTACATAGAGCACTACTTTAGATAGGGCCCTATTCCCTACTTAGAGCACTATTTTAGATAGGGCCCTATTCCCTACTTAGAGCAACTACTTTAGATAGGGCCCTATTCCCTACTTAGAGCACTATTTTAGATAGGGCCCTATTCCCTACTTAGAGCAACTACTTTAGATAGGGCCATATTCCCTACTTAGAGCACTATTTTAGATAGGGCCCTATTCCCTACTTAGAGCACTATTTTAGATAGGGCTCTATTCCCTACAATGAGCACTACTTTAGATAGGGCCCTATTCCCTACAATGAGCACTACTTTAGATAGGGCCCTATTCCCTACAATGAGCACTACTTTAGATAGGGCCCTATTCCCTACAATGAGCACTACTTTAGATAGGGCCCTACTCCCTACAATGAGCACTACTTTAGATAGGGCCCTACTCCCTACAATGAGCACTATTTTAGATAGGGCCCTACTCCCTACAATGAGCACTACTTTTGATCAGGACCCTGGGAATAGGATGCCATTTGGGACACAGACAGTGACTTACTCATGAGCTTCTCTACAGAGGGAACATAATCTTATCATAGACATTGTACTGTAGGGGAAATGTGAGCCTGCTTCCTGTTTCCCCTACAGACACCAAGCACTTACCGCTGTCAGGTGGGAGAGGAGGTAAGCTAGGCCAATCAGCAGGGACATTTGCAGCATCATGCTGGCTCGCTGGCAAGTACAGTACCAACGCTCCAGGCCTGAGTCTGCTTGTTTGTCAGCGACGAGGTCTTGTAAGTATTATTGTTGTTTGAACGTAATCAGCCAACCTTTGGTCCTAGCAAAGAAAATAGCTATAGCCTGTACTTTCAGGACTATAGAACATAATCTCAATCTTCAGAGATTATATAGCCAATGGTAATTGTATGATAAATTGTAGTTACTAATATCTCTTGTTTTAAGTGCATGTCAACTTGAAATTATATTTTAAAAGCTTATTTCCCCATATCATATTGACTTGAGTATAATGTACCTATAAAATATAGAGTATCACTCTGAGTGAAGGGCCACAATAGAATAGATGCCAGAGACTGGAACACAGGAGCAGCCCCTCTCTTTCTCTAGTAATGAATCATTCATAATTGAGGATTTGAATAATGCAGCGAAATAACACGAGGTGTTGGCGTGGTGACTTGTGGTTCTCATCGGAGATGAATGAATGCCGACCACAGCAGGGGACAGGGGAGAGACACAGTCCCCCTGATGATTATAATAAGACCTTTGTAATAACACGTTTTAGACACTATTGTTCTCGTGGCCATGGCTGAAGGCTCCTATGGTGTCTAGGTGTGTACAGTCATAATTCAGAGCAACCAGTCTTTGATGACCTATTGTTTAGGTTAAAGGCCAGCAAAACTAAATAGGTTACGTCTCTGTTTAAAGTCTGTCTGTACCTGTCTGGGAAGCTGAAACTGGTCAGCGGAATTGGTCCCAGCTTGGTCGAGGAGAGAGACAAACATCTAACTTTATTAGGTTATGTAAGAAAAATGATTTAATGCAGCACATCAAAAGGTAAACGTTTCTCACATGATTTACGTATCCTACGAGAAGCAAGCAGGAGCATTTCAGGAACTGGTAACGATGCAGCCAAACATCTGAACAAAATGCCGATGACGTAGCCTATAATACAACATTGCCAAAAGACAGCTAGCTGAAAGCTGTGAGAAAGTAGCACAACAACCCCTGTCATACTAACACTTTAAACCTACAGTATACTGTAGCCGTGAACGTTGAACGATTATTATCTTTCTTACCTCGCATAATGAAATCAGGCAGTCTGTCAGCGCTCCAGAACTCAACCCTGTAACCTTGTTCCTTACCAAATCAATTGTTAATGGAGCCACTGTGGTATTTTATTACATGTTGCTAGGAAGAACTGGGCAGGGTCGCCAAAACACAAATCCATGACTATGGTTGGCCGAAGGTCTGAGTAGTCATGGAAACTGAGATACCTTCTTACACACACCCATTCAGGAGCCAGGTTTGGAGAGGCGGCCATCACCAGAGAGGGGTGTGAGGAAGGGTAAAGTGTGCAGCAGTCCTACCCCCCCCCACTCCATCTCTTACACCGCTGCTACTCTCTGTTGTTATCATCTATGCATAGTCACTTTAATAACTCTACCTACATGTACATATTACTTCAACTAACTGGTGCCCGCGCACATTGACTCTGTACCGGTACCCCCTGTATATAGCCTCCACATTGACTCTGTACCGGTACCCCCTGTATATAGCCTCCACATTGACTCTGTACCGGTACCCCCTGTATATAGTCTCCACATTGACTCTGTACCGGTACCCCCTGTATATAGCCTCCACATTGACTCTGTACCGGTAGCCCCTGTATATAGCCTCCACATTGACTCTGTACTGGTAACCCCCTGTATATAGTCTCCACATTGACTCTGTACTGGTAACCCCTGTATATAGCCTCCACATTGACTCTGTACCGGTACCCCCTGTATATAGCCTCCACATTGACTCTGTACCGGTAACCCCTGTATATAGCCTCCACATTGACTCTGTACCGGTACCCCCTGTATATAGCCTCCACATTGACTCTGTACCGGTAACCCCTGTATATAGCCTCCACATTGACTCTGTACCGGTAACCCCTGTATATAGCCTCCACATTGACTCTGTACCAGTACCCCCTGTATATAGCCTCCACATTGACTCTGTACCGGTACCCCCTGTATATAGCCTCCACATTGACTCTGTACCGGTACCCCCTGTATATAGCCTCCACATTGACTCTGTACAGGTAGCCCCCTGTATATAGCCTCCACATTGACTCTGTACCAGTACCCCCTGTATATAGTCTCGCTATTGTTATATTACTGCTGCTCTTTAATTACTTGTTCCTTTTATTTCTTATCTGTATTTTTTTTAAACTGCATTGTTGGTTAGGGGCTCGTAAGTAAACGTTTCGCTGTAAGGTTGTTGTATCCAATGCATGTCACTAATAAAATGTTAGTTGATCAAATGTGTGTGTGTGTGTGTGTGTGTGTGTGTGTGTGTGTGTGTGTGTGTGTGTGTGTGTGTGTGTGTGTGTGTGTGTGTGTGTGTGTGTGTGTGTGTGTGTGTGTGTGTGTGTGTGTGTGTGTGTGTGTGTGTGTGTGTGTGTGTGTGTGTGTGTGTGTGTGTGTGTGTGTGTGTGTGTGTGTGTGTGTGTGTGTGTGTGTGTGTGTGTGTGTGTGTCACCTCTCTTGATGTGTTTCAGCTGGCTCTCTGCTTCATCTCTCTCTTCAGTCAGTTTCATGCACTGAGGAAACAGGGAAGGAATGGGTTCACGTTCTACAATTACAATCATATGCAGGTCAAAAAATAAACCTGCAAGCACAATCCATTTAAGTGTAGTTAATTGATGACAGTAATCCATGGTCCTTTGTTGTTGTAGGGTATGAAAGGATAGGACACTGGACTCACTACACTAAGACAGTTTCCTTCAGTCAATACACTGTTCCAACACAGATGTTACTCATTTAGAATACACTGTTATATAGAGCAACTAGACAGTATTGAGTGCATACATTCTCATAATGGTCCCCCGTGGGAATTGAACCCACAACCCTGGCGTTGCAAGAGCTGTGCTCTACCAACTAAGACACACGGGACTCCTATGATCTGCTGTGGGACTATCTCCCTATAGTTTCAGTCTCCTATGATCTGCTGTGGGACTATCTCCCTATAGTTTCAGTCTCCTGTGATCTGCAGTAGGACTACCTCCCTATAGTTTCAGTCTCCTGTGATCTTCTGTGGGACTATCTTCCTGTAGTTTCAGTCTCCTATGATCTGCTGTGGGACTACCTCCCTATAGTTTCAGTCTCCTATGATCTGCTGTGGGACTATCTTCCTGTAGTTTCAGTCTCCTATGATCTGCTGTGGGACTATCTTCCTGTAGTTTCAGTCTCCTATGATCTGCTGTGGGACTATCTTCCTGTAGTTTCAGTCTCCTATGATCTGCTGTGGGACTATCTTCCTGTAGTTTCAGTCTCCTATGATCTGCTGTGGGACTATCTCCCTATGGTTTCAGTCTCCTGTGATCTGCAGTAGGACTACCTCCCTATAGTTTCAGTCTCCTGTGATCTGCTGTGGGACTATCTTCCTGTAGTTTCAGTCTCCTATGATCTGCTGTGGGACTATCTCCCTATAGTTTCAGTCTCCTATGATCTGCTGTGGGACTATCTCCCTGTAGTTTCAGTCTCCTATGATCTGCTGTGGGACTATCTCCCTATAGTTTCAGTCTCCTATGATCTGCTGTGGGACTATCTCCCTGTAGTTTCAGTCTCCTATGATCTGTTGTGGGACTATCTCCCTGTAGTTTCAGTCTCCTATGATCTGCTGTGGGACTATCTCCCTATAGTTTCAGTCTCCTATGATCTGCTGTGGGACTATCTCCCCATAGTTTCAGTTTGTTGGACAGACAAGGGAGCTGCTTCTACACTGTTTATTATATTGGTAATAGCGTACATGAAAAACAATGGTCCATCTACTATTCAGAGTACATTCAATAGGTAGTATGTGGCCTATATTGGGTCATTATCCGTTAGGGCAGGACAGACTTAGATTTTCTTACCAATTATTCTATAACGGCTACAGGAAGCTCTTCCCTGACATCCGTGCAGTGCCAGGGACGTTCTGATCTGAAATTGCCTTGACTAGCCTATTGTTAAAGCACGTGTCCCACTTTCACCCACTTTCTACCTGCGCTCTGCCAAAGATACAAAAAAACAACAGTCCCACCGTGTCATCTTGCTTGAAATAACATTTTCTTTATAGATATTTAAAAAATATGCTAAGGTTTATGAAATAGGCCTACTTGGTGGGACTCTTTAGTCAAAGCCTGATCTTATTAATTTATAGTGCATAGATTATTGAATTTCTAGAAACAACGTAGCGCTGAAATAAATACAAAAAAAGTGACAAAATGACATATAGAATCTAAGATGACGTACCAGATAATCAAACCTCTAATCAGGTTTGTTCAACTGAGATCCAATCATTATTTTAGCTGCCAAAATCTCACCGACCCTGGGCTTTCCTATCAATGGCAAGAATAGCGAGATTTTGGGAGGGGTCGGCCCTTTGATTTCACACAGCATAGCCTACCTACACCAAAACCGGCCGGCACAAATATGTGCAGGGAAAAATAAAAACGTCTCACCTTGACCTCGTTATGTCTACTATGTTACTTCTGTAATCGTTGAAAACGGTCTCAAATATGTAACGGAAGAGCATCTATTACCTGCATTTTTTGGGTATCTCGCGCCTCCGCCCCACATCCTTCCATCTGCACCAGCCCAGTTGATGAAGACGGTAGCATTATGACCCCGGTCGATAACTAAACTAATATCTTGGACTTTATAATATCGTATTATAGAAATAAAATAAATAATTAGGCTACTTCTAGCAACTGGCAAGTCCGCTGAGATGTCTTAGAAAAAGCATTTCATGTCTATATGGGATGGATAAGACCGCTACTTCTATTCAGGCACAGTGAATCCTTTCGCTGACAGCATCGCCTGCCCCGGTCCCCGGTCCCCGGTCCCCCCCCTTCGCCCCACAACTCAGGGTTTATTGCGCATGCATCCTCATCTCGTATTCGTCTACATTTGCTGATGAGTATGAAAGCTCCACCCTTTCAGTTTGATTGTGCATTGTAATTAGGCTAAAATGTTTAATTCAAAGTCT
The DNA here is from genome assembly GCF_021184085.1 of Oncorhynchus gorbuscha. NCBI lineage: Eukaryota > Metazoa > Chordata > Actinopteri > Salmoniformes > Salmonidae > Oncorhynchus > Oncorhynchus gorbuscha. The sequence goes on along the minus strand of NC_060195.1, from coordinate 8,748,769 downwards.
TCACTGCTAAATGTAAAAACAATTATTATAATAACAATAATAATAATAATAATTATAATTGCCCATCTCTCTGCTGACTGACACTAATTTCACATCTTTGCTTAGAATGCTCAACAACACAGATTTGGTCAATAGC